>NW_027171714.1:127500-140024 GCF_036898095.1 Palaemon carinicauda
CATGACATCTCTCTACAAAACTCTCCACGTCCATCTTCATTCTGGGCCAGTAGAAACCTTCTAGGAGGTGCCTGTATGTCTTCGTGACGTCTAGATGACTCTCAGCAGAGGTGGCTAATTTCATGATTGAAGATCGTAGGCTGCCATATACAACCAGTTGATGACAGTCGTGCCACGAGTCTTTGTCAGTCAGTGTGGGAGACCTGTAATGATGCATGAGGATATTATTCTCTAGATAAAATAAGAGTAACTTATAGCTCTTATCTGAGGGATATTCTATCTTATTGAAGCAATCCTTAAGGCTATCATCTGATCTCTGAAGATTGACAAAATCATCATGATGGATACCGACCAAGTCTGCTAAGCTCGGCGAGGAGTTTGAGGTGTCATCATCAGTGGGAGCTCCAATTGCAGCTTTAGTAGCAGCAGAACGAGTGGTGGGTTGACAAGGTAAAACTTCCTGTTATCCTAGCCGAATATCAGCTTTTTCACAAGGCAAATCTATATCCAGTAAGGCTACTTCGGTTCTTCCAGTAGAGCAAGGGCAATCTATATACATATTAACCACATGTAACACTAATTTACTGGATAAATCAGTGATGGTAACATATTTATCAGTAGGCTGGGTCAGAGGTTTCAATTTACCACTCACTATAGTTTGTGACGATCCTGTGAACCTTAACAACTTTACAGGGTAATTATTGACAGTACCAGAGCAAAGGAAATTTGAGAAGTCATTTGTGACTTGAGAACATTGGAGAGCAATACTTCTTTAGCTTTTGCTCTGAGTAGTCTCTGGTCTGTTTCCTGTTGTTTGCTAAGAAGGCTGCATAACCTTAGAAAATTGACATCGGGGGTTAGGACAGTCGTTTATTGCATGTCCCTTTTGTTTACAGAAAGAACAATAAATATTACTCTTGCCTGATCTATAGAGTTATGTTTCTTAACCTTATGGATGAGGTGATATTCATCAGCAAGAAGAGCCGCTTTCTTCCCCTCCTTCTCCTGCCGTTCTTTGATGTACATAGAAATGTTGGGAGGAATTCTCCTCAAAAACTCCTCTAGTACCATTAAGTTTTGTAATTGATCAAAGGTAGTTATGTTTTCAGCCTCTAGCCATTTCTTATACTGTTTTAATTTGACATGATACAATGCAAAATAAGTTTTGGTGGTTCCTTTTATGGAGTTCCTGAACATTTGTCTATACCCTTCAGCTGTAATGGTATAGGCATCAAGGACAGCTTTCTTCAGGACATAGAAATTTCGTTCCTCTAACATTTGCGAAACTATATGAGCAGCCTTGCCTTTGAGTGCACTCCGAATGAGTAGAACATATTGCTCTTCTGTCATGTGCAAGGTTATGGCTGTGTCCTCAAAAATATCAAAGAACACATCTGGTTCTTCTTCATCAAACAGGGGTAGTAGTCAAAAAGCTGAGTGAAGGAAAAACATTCGCCAAGCTCTCTCTCTCTCTCTCTCTCTCTCTCTCTCTCTCTCTCTCTCTCTCTCTCTCTCTCTCTCTCTCTCTTTGCCTTTCTCGTTCAACCTGATACTGGCTAGCTGTCTCTCCATATTTATCTTTTCTTCTCTTTCCGGTCGTTCCAAGGCTATCATCCTTTCTTTCTGCTCATATTCAGCTTGACGAGCTGCCTTTTTCTCTCTCCCCAATTCAAGCTGCAACTTGAGCTTTACCAATTTTGGATCCTCTATAGTCTTAGCTACGCCTCTCCCTAATGTAAGGGGCCGAAGGGAAGCAGTTTTTTTCTGATAAAACGGAAGCTTTGGCTACCAGGAAATCCAAAACTCTACCCAGCAGTTCTGCTTTCACCATGGAGGGCAATACAGGAATCATTGCTTGCTCAGCAATCTTTCACAGGTCGTTTTTCTTGGTATCTTTCAACAATAAGAGGGTCCTCAAAAAACTTCTCCATGTTGAAAGACATGATGGATCACAAAAAGCACTTTCGGTCTACTACGGGCACTTTCAGAGTCACTGTCACCGATTCACTGTATCACTATCGCTAAACACTGAATCACCAATGGCTGAACTGCAGAAGTATTAAATCTCTATCCCTTTATGGTAGATTCCCTGAATCACTAACACTAGGTCAATGAATCACCGAGTCACTAACACTTACTGTCACGAGTATGAATATATTACCATTTCAAAGAAATACATACTAACTGTCAATAAAGATTTCACCGAACTGCCACTGAATGTTACCCTAACGAAAGCACAGAAACAAGACACATCACTAAGTTTTTCGAAACTATCACTAACTACGCATGATGCACTAGTTAACGTCACTTTTCACAAAAACTCACTTAAGTATACAAAAATAATTAATATTCACTGGAAGTTGCACAACGTCACTTTCACTAAACTATCACTTTACTATGCAAAATGCACTAAGGAACGTACACTGAGGTTGTACAATCACAAAACTCACTTAACAAAGCACTAGGAAAACGCATTCCTGGGTTTTTCGTATTCTGTAAAAGAACGACAGTAATCCCACAGGAAAATTAATCCCTGAATGATGAGATGGGATGGTTACCCTAAGTTGTCCAATATGTGTGGGGTGATTAAAGAACGCAATAGCGATAGTCGGCAATGTCAAATCAACAGAATGGCGACTAAGTACCGATTCCTTGCTCTACACTTCCTCCAAACAATCGGCAAGAGGGGATGAGTACCCTATGAAGGAAATTAATCCAGAAGCATTCTAATACATCTGGGGTGACTAAGAAACGCAAAAAAAAAGAAACGATAGTCGGCAACGTCAAGGCAACAGAATGGCGACTAAGTACCGATTCCTTGTGCTGCACTTCCTCCAAACTATCAGTAATACTTGCGATGACATATACAATACGGCACCTAGATCGCAGAAGGGAGAGCTCAACAACGGTGGAGGTATTGCTATTGACTGTACACTAACTGAAATTCACAAAATTCGATCACTACACTAACGAGCTTAAATCACTACATATCACTTCAGATCCCTTCATATCACTTCAGATCACTTCAGATCCCGGCCAGGCCCCCAATGTAGCGAATTTCCGTTTTTTCTTGATCTTGACCTCTTTCTTTTTTCAGTTGTCACTTATGATCGAGAAATTATTATATGCCTCCAAAGGTTACCGTTGGATAGATACAACCATAAGTACAATCAAAAGTATATTACTCCCTTCTCACTATAAAGAATGGCAAAATATCAAAATACTTTATATTAGGAAACAAGTATTCAACACCAAAGGTTATGGAGCTCTCCCTTTACCGAAGCATGGAAAGCTGTTAAGTCACTTTTTGCAAGGATCAAATATAAAAATAACAAGTAATTTTACAATAATTCACTAGCAGTGCTAGGAAAACAAGGACTAAAATTGAAGTTGGGAGACAAAACCCAACAACAGATGGCGGTGGTGGAGGCTTAATATAAAGTTGACAATTACAAAGATATCAGGACATGACATTATATATATATATATATATATATATATATATATATATATATATATATATATATATATATATTTATATATATATATATATATATATATATATATATATATATATATATATATATATATATATATATATATAAAGAGAGAGAGAGAGAGAGAGAGAGAGAGAGAGAGAGAGAGAGAGAGAGAGAGAGAGAGAGAGAGAGCTTGAATTTATATATAGCATGAGTGTGCATATTTTATATTCCGGAGTAATAGATAGCAAATTACCTCTGTATACTAAGAAACCTATGAAAAGTAGAATTACATCCACTGCTATATTTAAAAATAAACTCCAGATAGATAGATAGAGAGAGAGAGAGAGAGAGAGAGAGAGAGAGAGAGAGAGAGAGAGAGAGAGAGAGAGAGAGAGACGTTATGTACTCGGAAATTACTGGCAACTCTTGAATTTAAAACTTGGAAAAAAAATTCTAAATTTTCGTTGTGATAGCTCAGTATGCATAAGTAACCTTACCTATAAGTTTTGAGAATTCATTAAATGTCTCTAAAGGCATTACTGATCACTGTTTCAAGATATTTTATTCCTTAATGCGACGGAAATCCTATTACAATCTGGAAAAATTATTCTCTTGGCAAAGTTATTTTTTTTTTTTTAATGAATATCTCCAAGCTGATTTCTTATAAGAAATATAGTTTAAATTTTGAAGATTTTTTTGTAGACGTTAATCGGATTTCATGGCGATATCTTCGACATAGAGTTTTCAGTATTAAACAAATATAACTTGGAGAGTTCTTTTCTCTGTATCAAAAGGACACTTTACATTAAATAAATGTTAGTTTTTCAGAGAATGTTTCAAATGTCTCTGAATCACATCATTGGTTATTGTTGATTACTAATCATTTATGATGCTTATATTCTCACTATTTCCTATTGATTTAGTTACTTTTATAAAAAATTAGCAACATCATGAACAACCACATCAATAATAATAATAATAATAATAATAATAATAATAATAATAATAATAATAATAATAATAATAATAATAATAATATTATTATTATCAATAATAAATGATACAAAGCTTTTTCAATGAAAATGTCACCAAGAGCATTGTAAATAAAAAAAATGAAAAAAATTGAATTTATACTTTGCCTGAAATATAGTACTAAATAGCAACTTAGTGCAGATTTTGTAACACATTTCAGTTTCCAAATAATATGAATTACTTCCATAAAACCAAAAAAATAGCCATTAGTTATTGAATTTATCAACTGGAAGTTTTTGAATGTTAGGGAAAAAAGAAATAATTGTTTTTTTTATCTCCTCTCATAAAATTGGTTTTGAGTGTCATTCACCTCCCGCGTCCCTTTACTTACAGTAATTTTTGCCAAAAAAAAAAAAAAAAAAAAAAAAAAAAAAAAAAAAAAAAAAAAAAAATGTGAACATGAATCTATATTAGCTTTGAAGAATAAGACTTTTCTTTATTATTTATAAAGGTTTTTTCCAATTATTTGTAATAATCTTTAATTTGCAGATGGGCTTTGGTATCTCTCCAGTATTTTTTATTATTGTTTATATTATATTTAAATAGAAAACATATGGAGATCTTAACAAATTATACATATTAGTAAATATCATTTTACTTGTGTTCTAGCTCATGAGCACAATTCCTTTAAAGACTAGTGAAATCCCGATACCTATTCATAGTTAAAAAGATTTATATAAAACTTCCCTTTTTCAGAGTACCTTCCACATCATCCTGGGTCCATAGAGGTATCTACAAGGTGTTGGCCATTTTCCAGCTACTTTTTTGTTCACACAAACAAACACACACACACACACACACACATATATATATATATATATATATATATATATATATATATATATATATATATATAAATATATATATATATATATATATATATATATATATATATATTTATATATATATTTATATATATATAATATATATATATATATATATATATATACATATATATATATATATATATATATATATATATATATAAATATATATATATATATATATATATATATATATGTATATATATATATATATATATATATATATATATATATATATATATATTTATATATATATATATATATATATATATATATGTATGTATATATATATATATATATATATATATATATATGTATGTATATATATATATATATATATATATATATATATAAATATAAAAATATATATATATATATATATATATATATATACATATATATATATATATATATATATATATATATACATATATATATATATATATATATATATATATATATTAGCAGTCCTCTTAATCTTAATCATAGAGGTTTTAGATCGAATAAGTTCAAAAGTTCCATCTCCATCTATATCAATTTTTTTTTAGAACTGGGACTCGTTCGTTGGCCCTAGATTGTTCCACCTTTAGTCTATCTACATCAATCGGGATTCTTAGAGCGCAGAATTGGACACCCCTACTCGAGATGTGATCTTACTAATGTGTGTACTTGCAGGACAAACATTTTTCTGTATTTAAATTACCTCTTAATTTATTCTATTTGTTTATTTGTTATATTTTCTACTGTTATGCTCTTTTTATTTTTTGTGAACTTTAATTCCTTGCTAATAATGATATCAAAATGTTCCTCGTGGCACTCAGTCTATGTTTCATTTTCCAGCACTGAATAACCTTTGTATAGGTTACTATAACCTATGTGCTTAACTGTACATTTCCGACTGTTGGAAGGCATTTGCCATTTTCTGAACTCTTCTACTAAGTTGATTATATTCTCTCCTGTGCTCATACATATTCTAAGTTCGCCGCGTTACGCCTAGTGTAGTATCGTTGGCGAAATTGGCAAGTCTACTATTTAATCCTAAATCTATATTGTTAATATATATCTGAATTATTAATATACCAATGACTAATACATGAGGTTATCCACTTATAACAGCTACCCACTTTAAGGTTTTTTCCATTGATTACAACTCTTTGTATTTGGTTTGTCGGGTATTCTTCGATCTATTCAGCTGGCTCATTAATGATACTTAGTGTCCTAATATTAACAATACTTTTTTGGGGAAGTCCTTTGTCAAAAGCTTATTGAAATTCTAGATTAGGGTGGTGAAACTACTAGTCCGCAAGCCAAATGAGTCCTGTAGGTTGATTGTTTCTTGCCCACGATCACTTTTATCACAAATTTCTGTTTTTCATGGAAAACACTGTGTTTGTCTGTATGAGAAACAGTATATTTTATGGGTGTAAATGCTGCTTCATTTAATCTCTGCCGCTTCTTTGCAGTTTAATATAATATTACCATCTAAAGATAGCCAGGAAATTTTAAAGTTTCATTCTCAGATCAAATAGTTATGAGAAGAGTAATTAATGTTAATGACCATGCATCCTTATAAATGATTGATGAAAGGAAGCACTGCATATACTTTTAAATCCAGTCAGTAACTCTTATTCACCATACTGTAAATGAGGATTCCGTGGTACATTGGAATATTATCATTTAATCATAAGCATTGTTGACCTGTCGGATCCTCTGCTCCTTCGGCGGTGTTTGAAAGACTATAACAAAAATACAATTGAAATCTTATATTTGAAGCTTTGGATGAAACATCATAAAAGCAAGTTCCTTAACATACAAAGAGTAAAGTTTGTGCTCCATTAAAAAAAATGGAGCCCAAATATGTCTACGATAAGGCCATCTGGCCAGCCGTGTTGTTTTGCACAAGCGACTGCATCAATGAATCTCTGTCATCAACAGAAGAGGAAAAACTGTGAAAGATTATGAGCAAGAATACAGTACAGCCAAATACATTGAAAACGAACATCGAATACCATCCTACTAGTTTTTGATTTGCTACATTGTGTCCAGTGGTGCCTGATGAGACCCTTGCAAACGAGCGATCAATAACATCAAGCTGATTCGAAGGAAGGACATGGTACCATGATAAATCAGTTAAAATCGGAAAAAAAGTCATGGATAATAAATCGTGTGTTTAAAACCCTAACTTTAAGTACTTTCAGCCTTTGGATATACTTCAAGCAATGACTGCCATAAGTTATCATTAATAGTGCAAAGAAAAATTAGAATTTTTCCTTTAAAGCTCATTTTTAAGTTATATATATATATATATATATATATATATATATATATATATATATATATATATATGTATATATATATATATATATGTATATATATATATATATATATATATATATATATATATATATATATATATATATATATATATATATATATATATATATATGTGTGTGTGTGTGTGTGTGTGTGTGTGTATGTGTGTGTGTTAACATCTGTCTATGTATAATGGTTAAATTAAAAATTCATTATGTAATGATCTCGAATACGAAAACATAATTCTTTTTTATTTAGATTATCCCTTAAATATAATGTATTAAAATATATATAACCCATAGCCTAGAAAAGAGTAGGGCTCTAAAAAATTGCAGATTTCAAATCATTTAAAATTTTCCTGGCTAGTTGAGTAGTAACGTGTTCGGCTATCATTCGCATGGAAGCATATCAACCTCAACTCGGAACCTTAAGTTTAAGCTGTTTACTGGGAGGGACACCACTGAGCTGTGGCAGGATGCACACAAAGCAACCCCCAAACCCTTGAAAAAAAAAAAAAAAAAAAAAAAAAAAAAAAAAAAAAAAAAAAAAAAAAAAAACTTTACAACTATAATTCCTAAAACTTCAATACTAAACATGAAATCATCCACAACCAAAATTATAACACTTAAAACAAATATTTAACTTAATAAATATACGAAGAAAAACGTACCACTCAAATAAAAAAACTTAACAAACTTAAAACTACCCGCACACCAAAACCAATATTTGTTTATGTGTGGACCTCTCTGTCCACACAAGGGCCAACAGTCCTTCCAAGCCAATACCACAACTCTCTGGCAGACACAACATTCGGTGGCAGACAAATAATTTCGTGACAATCTGCTACACCTGCCTCACTTGATTGGTAGTCTATATCATCACTATCATCATCATCATCATCATAATATTATAGGACTAGAGCAATGAAATCAGGCTCATTAACGCAATCGAATGCTAGCTGCTATGTACCGTCGGCTGCTATGTACCGCCGGCTGCTATGTACCGTCTCCTACGTACCACTTGTTCGGCTTATATGTACCATTGTTGGGCTGCTATATACTGGCCATCATGTTCCACTACTTTGGCTTTTATGCACCAAACAAGGCTGCTATGTATCAGATACCAAGTTAGGAAATAAGAACACACAAGGAGAAAAAACACACAACCATAAACATATTGAAATTGTATACAATAATTAAAATTTGTCAAGCAATAGAATTCAACATGCTACATTGTTGATAGATTCTTATTCATCTACATGATCCATCGGTTCAGCACAGTGGTTTAGAAAGTCTGATGTCGATATGAATTTTTTCTCATATTTCATCCAGAGGTCATCAAGGTCAATTTGCTTTTTGACAGCATGCTTCCTTTGGTATCTGAGCATTTTCTTTTGTTTAACTAGTTTTACAATGATGGGAATTCTACTGGCTTCATCATGGAGAATACTAATTAAGAAGTACATGTTAATTGAATTGGTTTTTGCTACTCTGTTAATTGCATGGTGCCACCTTTCTACATCGTTGTTAGTCCGAACAGGGCGTTTGTAACAGGTCCAAGAATGAGGATGATGCATCTCATTCCTGATCCATATTTTATTATAGTAAGTAATGAGATCTTTTAATCGTTGATTAGGAAGTGGCTGGCTAGTGATATGGCGAAAAGCTGGTTCTATATGTGATGGAGGTAAGTTTGGCAGCACTATTAACTGCTGAATGGATTGTCTTACAGCGAGTTGATTAATATAGGCATTTTGTAGACCTAGTGTTTTTACTCTTCGGTACACTGCTTGGGACCAGTGACACCAGCAGCCATGAATAGAAGCCTCGAGAAGGCACACTCGCACTGCCGACCATAGTGTTTTCTCAAAATCCACAACAACCTCACTAACTGATGTTGGTGTTAACTCAGTGATTTTTCTTAGGACAGCTACATAGTCCTTTTTCTTTCTTCTTGACATTAGGACAAAGCACAATGGAACCTGTTTCAAAATTTCATCTTTCTTTATAAAACTGTGGATACTTAAAAGTTGAACAAAAGGGGTACGAACAAGTTTAAAAGTGCCGTCCACGTACCAACTTTTACACTTGGACATTTGTTGTAACTGAATAGACGTTGCAAAAATAAGATGCCGTTTCCCATTTTCAAATAGATTAGCTTGAAGAAAGTCCTGGGAACATGATCTCTATTTAATTCAAAACTGGTATCTTCAGGGTGTTTTGGACGTTGTCCTTCTCTGGCGCGATTGGTGCATCTGACTAGTGTGTTTATATTTGGTAAGGGAGCAACTGAATTTTCACAGCTTGAGAGTGCTTTCTTTACTATTTCCCCGGATGATGCAAATGGGCATTCCAAAGCTGCCTTTTTAACGAAAGTTCGTGTTGATGCTTTAAGTTCAGCACCAGTATCCCCAGTATGTGTGTGTTGGTGGTGTCCACTTTTGAAGTTCATTGTTCCTACTTGCTGTGAAATTGTTGCATAGCACTTTTTACCACGGTAGCTGTATATCCATGTTACTGATACAGACGAGTCTCGTTTCCTGGTGTACGTAAAACCCAATGAATCAGCGAGGAGAAAGCAGCCTTTTCTTGTTCCACCACACAATTTTGTAGGTCACAGGAGTGTCTGCAAGGATAGTTGTCGGTAACGTTCATCAACTAATGAGGTTTTTGCAACTGGCGTGATGTTATCAATAGGAAGTATGATATTGAAGTCATTGGGTAGGTTGTTGATTGCTGCAGGCTGCTGTTCAACTGGGAAGGCATCAGAAGGATCATCGGCATCAGCACCTGAAATCACGTGAATGTAAAATGGTGTATTCCATGTGCTATTTTTCGCAGAATATGTTGACGCATTCATATATAAGTGAGGACTCCCCCCCCCCCCCCACACACACAAACACCCAAGCCTGCTATATGGTCTTATCAACGGGCTTAGGAAAACAAAAAGATAATTATGAAAAAGATAATAGGAAAACAAAAATATAATTATAATTGTACCTGAAACTTCCATCCAGTCAGGACAGTCTGGGCAACACCACATGAAAACTTGACCAGCTTTCAATCGTCTGTTTATATTCCGGTACTCACATTGTGATATTTCTGTGCCACAAAAGCGGTGGCGCTACTTGTTGCATCCGTCACAGATAAGGGCTTCCTGTCTAGGGTGAACACACAATCCACATTCTGAGCAAAGGGAAACCGCTGATGCCATGGTGGTATAAAAAGGATGACTGAGAGTGCACGTCCACTAGAGTTAGGAAGTAAATGCTAAGCAGATCCACTAGTCTCGAAGGAGCCATTGTGGGGCTTCGAACCTTGTGCTTCTGTCCACTATCTAGCATAGAGTTCTGTAACTGTTCACCTCCATCCATCAACAAGCTAGCTGAGCCACTGCTCAGCTAGCTTGTTTTTTTTTATGTTGTTAGGTAGTTAGGTAGGTTCAGAGTTCCTCCACCGTTCTGGAAATAAATTTGTAATGGTTTATATTAACTTTGTAAAGTTTAATATTACAATTTACATAAGGGTACTTATGTGTTAATACTATTTGAGGTACATAGCAGCCATGCATGGTACATAGAAGCCAGATACATAGCAGCCATGCATGGTACATAGCAGCCAGGGACGGTACATAGAAGCCGGTGGTACATAACAGCCAACGGTGCATAGGCGCCTGTTCCCACGCAATCCAGTTCATCAACAGTCAGTCAATCCAAAAGAGCAGTCTAAATATAATCAATTCCAGGCCAGGTCAGCAACTACACATCAACATTCAAAAATAAGTTTTCCAAAGGAGAAATTACGGATCAAAAAAATAACCAAATACTTCCCCGCTGGTCGAAAAAAATAGTAATGATAATCCAGCATTCACACACACAACCGCCTCTAGCAGCAGTCAAATCAAAAATCCATTCACCCAAGGCATTCACCACTGTCGTAAACTAGTTAAAAACATAAACAAACAATCTCATTTATATCAACAGTCTTCCTCACAACAAACAATCAATACACTAACTACCTTTCGCTCGCTGACACAATCTCTCTCTCTCTCTCTCTCTCTCGCTCTCTCTCTCTCTCTCTCTCTCTCTCTCTCTCTCTCTCTCTCTCTCTCTCTCTCTCTCTCTCTCTCTCTGGATTTGGCAATCAAAGAAATAAATTAAAATTAATCGTCCACAGAGCTTGGGCCCCATAGTGGGGTGTTTGGATTGGTGAGTATCTATTGTAATGAAACTGAAACTGCAATAACACTCCTGTAATCTATAGCATAGAAAGCCATGATATATATATATATATATACATATACAAATACACACACATAATATATATATATATATATATATATATATATATATATATATATATATATATATATATATATATATATATATATATATATATATATATATAAATATATATGGTATACACATAAATTGCTTTGTGACTCACGGAAAGCAAAACAATAACATAAACTGTGATGAGCAAGAAGTGAAAATCATGAATAACGTTATAATTACTTCAATATAAATACAAAGCCAACCCAGTTAATAATGCCAATCAATTGAAAATAACATAATTAAAAAAAAATAATATTGCCATTAAAATGAACAGCTGCGTCAATAAACATTTTAGCATCCCTGACTAAATCAATCTGTTGGTTTAATTTTATTGGATTATAATGAAAATATAGTTAATTGCTGTTGTACGTTTTTATATAAATTCTAAAAAGCTATTGTTTATGAATCTCATTATTATGGAGTGTGAATACCAGATATATGGAATTTTCCATGTAAAATGTCAACCATAGTAAGAACTGCAGATAATAATAATCATTTGGATATATCTATATACTATCTTTTTATTTCTTCCTCTTGTAT
>NW_027171715.1:10000-62500 GCF_036898095.1 Palaemon carinicauda
AGAGGAATCATTACTCTGTGATAGTTACTTAGTACGTAGTAATTTTGAAAGAATTGGGAAAAAAACGAAAAAATGGCAATCACCGGAAAATCGAACACATACCTATATATACGCCATATCTGGCTAAAAAAAAGATAGGCATGGGTAGCCAGATCATCTAGAAACACTTTCCAACACTATAAAATTATAAGTTTTGCGACACTACTTGCCAATTCCTTACGGTAACATGACTAAGCAAAAAAATGCAAAACAAATAAAAAGGGGCACTCGTGGAAAAATGGCCATTCTAATATACGGCATTTCAGAAAAAAAAAAATTTCAGCCACGTGCTAGGCAAACCATCAAGGCATATTTTCCGACAAATAAACATATAAATGAAATATTACTCTGTGATAGTTCCTTAGTACGTAGTAATTTTGAAAGAAATGGGAAAAAACGAAAAAATAGCAATCACAGGAAAATCGAACACATACTTATATATACGCCATATCTGGCTAAAAAAAAAAATAGGCATGGGTAGCCAGATCATCTAGAAACACTTTCCAACACTATAAAAATATAAGTTTTGCGACACTACTTGCCAATTCCTTACGGTAACATGACTAAGCAAAAAAATGCAAAACAAATAAAAAGGGGCACTCGCGGAAAAATGCCCAACATTATAATATACGGCATCTCAGATAAAAAAAAAGACATGCACGTGTTAGCCCAACCATCAAGGCACACTTTCTAACACATAAACATGAAAAAAAAATCAATAATATACGGCAATTCCTTACTACGTAGTAAATTTTTACAAATATTGAAAAAAAAACAGAAACTGGCAACCGCAGTTAAATACCCAATATACCAATAACTACGTCGTATCTGACAAAAACAAAATCACGCATGGGTAGCCAGATCATCTAGACACACTTTCCAACATTAAAAAAGCAAAAGTTTTACGACACTATTTCGCAATATCTTACGGAAAAATGACTTGGCAAAAAAATTAAAAAAAATTAAAAAGGGACACTCGCGGTAAAATGCCCGACATTCTAATATACGACATCTCAGATAAAAAAAAAAGACATGCACGTGTTAGCCCAACCATCAAGGCACACTTTCTAACACATAAACATGAAAAAAAAATGAATAATATACGGCAATTCCTTACTACGTAGTAATTTTTACAAATATTGAAAAAAAAACAGAAATTGGTAACCGCAGTTAAATACCCAATATACCAATAACTACGTCGTATCTGACAAAAACAAAGTCATGCATGGGTAGCCAGATCACCTAGTCACACTTTCCAACACTAAACAAGCAAAAGTTTTACGACACTATTTGGCAATATCTTACGGAAAAATGACTTGGCAAAAAAATGAAAAAAAAATGAAAAAGGGGCACTCGCGGTAAAATGGTCCTCGTGGTGATGAACGACATTTTAACTAAAAAAAAAAACATGCACATGGTAGCCAAACAATCCACCAAGACTTTCCACAACTGATAACCTATACAAGTTGCACCATTCTACGACAATTTCATAATACGTAATAACTTTGATAATTATGCAAACTACCTCAGAAGGGTAAACTCGGACGCGAACGACCCCGACGCGTCTCAGAAATCGGGGAAGGAGTACAGCTACAGCAATGCACATCTGGACACTACTAGAGCGTGTAGGGGAGACACCTCCTGCAGGTCGATCACCCACAAATTCAGTCACAGGGGTGAGTCACGTGAGAAAAACCTGTTTTTTTTTGACGCTCGGGGTCGCAAACGACCCACCGTACCTATCCAGGGTTAATCATTCTAGTGAACAGGCTGGCTTTAGAAGTTGATATTCGACTACTGAATATAACTCTGTAATTAAATACCTAATGGGCAAAATGAACATTAATAAAAGTCTACACATTCTCACTGGGTCTCCAATGTGTGGATATTCTCTGAACAGGGCATTCACTAGGTTGGTGTATCCTTGCTTTGACAGTGTCCTGAATAGAAACCCGACACTATTATAGATAATGAACAGGAAACAAGTCACAGAAAATAAATTATTGCCTTGCACAATCTTGCAGGCTGTGTAGTATATACATACTATAAGTTATTTTTATTTATAAGCTGAAAGATTACAAAACTATAATGTTTAATAATACACTGAAATTTAATTAATATTGTTGCAGACAAAATATGAGCAAGGGATAACATAAAATACCAGGGGCATTTAAGGTATAAAAGCAATGAAATAGATAAAGAGTGAGGTACTAACACAATATGCTTCTTTACTAGATCATCTGTAAAGGCCCTGATGACTGCCCTTCTGTTTGAAGTCCCAGGCAGGTAATCCTGTGGATTTTTCCTTGTTTGCAAGATGGTCTTTATGCACGGTGAAAATAGAGGCAATCTTAAATGTTAAAAAATATATGAGGTGAGCATCAAGAGAAGGCCACTCTGGTAATGAATATGGTACATTAAAAAAAGCGTGCAGGGGCCAAGAAATAATTTGTTATAAAGAGCAGCAACTCACTTGTAATTCTGTAAATCATTCCAAAGTTCATCAGGGTTTTCCTCATCATCAGTGAACGGAGTGTCTATATGGGAAGTTGGTGATTGTTCTCCTGACGTACTGCTCTGCGTAGAGGTTATGCCTGACATATACTGCTTGTTGGGGTAGAAGTTATATCTGATGAGTTTCCTGTCGGAGTTGACTGGGTTTCAGCTCCAGGTTTGGCATCCAGCTTCGAGGGAGGAGATGAGCCCTTCAAAATAGCCTGCTCCCTTAAGTAAAGGAGCTGTTTTCCTATTGGAGGAATCAGCACCCCAATCATTTTCTCACTAATGTCCAAAATGTCTTGCCCCTCCATTTCATTGTCTAATGAAATATGAATAATGAAATATAAATAATCAGTCTTTTTAAAAAGTTTGGTACAAAAATCCACATTATATGAATTGCTTAAACTGTACATTACTGTTAAAAAAAATGCACATAAAATAATTGTTCAGTTCTAAAGAGAGAAAAACGAATGCTTCATAATCTTACTTAAGGTATTGGAGGTATTTGTTGACAAAGAATATAGGATAAGCATATATTACCTGATTTTTCTTGTAAATTCTATGTTTGTGACTGTTTAGTAAAGAATCAAGGAGAACAATAAGCCAAACTGACTGAGGTTCAACTTCATATGCATGAGCAATCTCATTATACTTCTGAGGTAAAAACAATTTTAGACAAAAATGCCACTTATCTCCCAATAATACTATGTGTTTGACTTGTGCAAAACATGGAATTTCATCAATGCAATCTAAAATATAGCAAGCATTTGAATTAATGTTATGAACTATAAGTAATATATTTCAATGCATAATAACAAAAGGGGGGTGAAAGAGGGAATACAGAGTCGGGGTCAAGAGAGTCCTATATGGGTGGTAAGGCTTCCCAATACTCCTAATGATCCCTAAGTAATATATTTCAATGGATGATAACAGAAGGGGGGGGGGTGAAAGAGGGAATACAGAGTCGGGGTCAAGAGTCCTATATGGGTGGGAAGGCTCCCCAATACTCCTAATGATCCCTAAGTAATATATTTCAATGGATGATAACAGAAAGGGGTTGAAAGAGGGAATACAGAGTCGGGGTCAAGAGAGTCCTATATGGGTGGGAAGGCTCCTCAATACTCCTAATAATCCCTAAGTACTATATTTCAATGGATAATAACAGAAAGGGGTTGAAAGAGGGAATACAGAGTCGGGGTCAAGAGAGTCCTATATGGGTGGGAAGGCTTCCCAATACTCTTAATGATCCCTAAGTAATATATTTCAGTGGATAATAACAGAAAGGGGTTGAAAGAGGGAATACAGAGTCGGGGTCAAGAGAGTCCTATATGGGTGGGAAGGCTCCCCAATACTCCTAATGATCCCTAAGTAATATATTTCAATTGATAATAACAGAAAGGGGTTGAAAGAGGGAATACAGAGTCGGGGTCAAGAGAGTCCTATATTGGTGGGAAGGCTTTCCAATACTCCTAATGATCCCTAAGTAATATATTTCAATGAATAATAACAGAAAGGGGGTGAAAGAGGGAATACATGGTCGGGGTCAAGAGAGTCCTATATGGGTGGGAAGGCTTCCCAATACTCCTAATGATCCCTAAGTAATATATTTTGTTACCGGGGGGGCCGACCTTCAAATACCAATTAGGACTTGTTGCTTAATTTAAGGTGGCCGCAAGTAAACTGCCTTACGGCTTTATTTTTACTAGGTTACCGAAGTATACCAAAACATCAGATTGGCAAACAAGAAAATAATCAAGAACAATCGTAAACAAAAGAGGGTAAAAAGAACCTTGGAGACGTCAATGATAATTTATTATACAATATATATATATATATATATATATATATATATATATATATATATATATATATATATATATATATATATATATATATATATATCTATATATATTTTAAACCAACACTCGGCAAAGCTGCTCATGTAAACAAAATAGAAAATTACTTGGAAAACGGTCTATTTCATTTACTCAGTTATATAAATAATAAAGAGAACTTTCAGGACACAGACGGAAAACATACCACACTGAAAATATTTGGAAGAGAGAAGGGTACTAGTAAGAGGTATAGAGGCACAAAAGACTCATATACTATCACCCACTTTCGTCATCTCACAAGAACTTGTCAATATAGAAAAAGTAATATGAAAGTTTAGAGCCTAGTTAAGTACTGTTAGTAATGGCGGTCATTACGCCACCTTTTTTCCAATAACAAAGGACCCCGCCAGCATGGGTCGAAATGCCACGAGTTTTGGGACCCTACCCAGAGTCTCACCCCCCTCCCACCATCCTATACCAGTCTACTCCCCCTGAGATCTCAATTTCAGCTACCTTCTACAAGTCACGTGAGAACATCGAGGTCCCAGGACGAGGGAAGCGAGCTGTGAAGGATGTGGGGACACGAGATCAAGCCTGACCAATAGGACAGCGGTCAGGCCAATACCCCCTACCCCCCCAATTGGGGGTCAAGTGGGGTTGATCTACCCAGGGAAAACTGGGGATCTTCCTTCGTAAGTCAGCATCCATAAGGAGAACATCTCCTTTTCTTCACTCAACCTCCTTGAGGGAAACAACATCGCTCTTCACCCTCAAGACATCAGGGAGGCAGGACCTCTGTCTACATCTTTCCACAAGGGAAAGAAACCAGAGTCATTTTTACTAAAGGTAAGGTGTCTGATTTTGAGATTCTCAATATCCTTACCCAACCTGCCATCCCTTCCTTATCACACCCCATTTTTCCTTATCCTCTAAAGAAAATCCTACCCACTGAACCTTGTATCCTATCCCCTATTCCCAGACCACGTGTGCCGTTTAGTCCTAGTTTTAATTCATTCACCCTGTGACAGTGTTGATTCCCATGTGTAACGTTTAAATCCCTAAGCTTGGCATTGTCATTTAATTTGCTCAAAAGTCTTAACCACACGACTTCATCGTGTTCCAAGCCGGTAGAAGTAAGTGTGCTGATAATAATTCAATTTATTTCCCTTTCCAGGGAACGTTGTTTGCTGTGCTGTCGTTTCATCCACGGCCAACCAAACTCCACCCGAAGCTCCTCGTGGCTTAAATTAAAATAGTTACCTGTTGTGCTCCCCTTTCTTTTATTAATTTTTATTTAATTGTTATTGTAAATACATATTTTTGTCAGTATTCCTTGTATCATTGCTGACTGGCGACCTACCATTATTATTTGTTTTGTTATGGCCCTTGAGTCCCTTAAGCAAGGCCGGACTCGAACCAGTGGCCCGTAACATATTGGCGACCAAATGCCAGGATTCGCGAAGACAGTAATTTAAAATTAATTTTATCAAAGTCAAATTCCCCCTTTTTTCTGTCTTTAGCGACTTGACGAACCTCAATTTCATTTTAAGTAAATTATATAATCACTGGAGTTGGAACCGTGGAAGAAAATAGCAAAAGCATTCTATTCTCATTGTTAAAGTTTTGTGTTTATTAGTGCGTGTGTTCGCGCCGCGAACCATTTTGTTTTAAACCCACGTGGGAGAAGTCTAGTCCTATTGTGTAGCGGGATAACCAACCGCGTGAGATGAATTTGTGTTCTGTTTTTTTCTGAGTGTTTATTATCAATGTGGATAATTTTTTTCATTTATATATTGTGCAGAGTGAATGTTTAATTTTGTGTTAAAACTAAGTGAAGTGAAATTTACGAAAATCTAGGAGAATCCGTGGTACACTAAACCACGTGTTAAATTCCAGTGAGGCTTAATTCCCGTGTTGGTAACGGTAAGCGCACGTGGCATTCATTTTTTTCAATTTTTCCGTTTGACAAGTAAGGGTATGTAATTTCTTTTTATTACTTTCTCGTGGAATATTATCTTTATGTACATTTTTTTGAAGGGGATAATTTTCGTTAGACTGTGTAATATGGCTAACCTAAAGATAAAGGACTTATGATGTCACATTTAATTTAAATTTTTTCAGTCAGGGTATAGGATCCTTAAGATAAAATATTTGGGAGTGTAATTTATTAAATTAATTTTTCTTCTAAAGGGAAAGTATGTAAAGGGGCTGATGTTTTAACGAAGCATTAAGCAATCTCAGTGACATTGTCTGTTTTATTTTAATTTGTTATACTTTAAGTATAAGTACAAACTTGCTTTACAGTCACAGAGTTGCAAGTGGTGGTGTTGCAAGAACGCACCCACACATTTTTACAAATCAATTTTTTTCCTTAAGTCTAGCGTAGGAGGGTCACACATCGTGGAGATTCCAATTTTTTTCCTTAAGACTAGCATAGGAGGGTCACACATCGTGGAGATTCCATTTTTTTCCTTAAGACTAGCATAGGAGGGTCACACATCGTGGAGATTCCACTTTTTTCCCTTAAGACTAGCATAGGAGGGTCACACATCGTGGAGATTCCATTTTTTCCTTAAGACTAGCATAGGAGGGTCACACATCGTGGAGATTCCATTTTTTCCTTAAGACTAGCATAGGAGGGTCACACATCGTGGAGATTCCAATTTTTTTCCTTAAGACTAGCATAGGAGGGTCACACATCGTGGAGATTCCATTTTTTTCCTTAAGACTAGCATAGGAGGGTCACACATCGTGGAGATTCCACTTTTTTCCCTTAAGACTAGCATAGGAGGGTCACACATCGTGGAGATTCCATTTTTTCCTTAAGACTAGCATAGGAGGGTCACACATCGTGGAGATTCCATTTTTTCCTTAAGACTAGCATAGGAAGGTCACACATCGTGGAGATTCCATTTTTTTTCCTTAAGACTAGCATAGGAGGGTCACACATCGTGGAGATTCCATTTTTTTACCTTAAGACTAGCATAGGAGGGTCACACATCGTGGGATTCCATTTTTTTCCTTAAGACTAGCATAGGAGGGTCACACATCGTGGAGATTCCACTTTTTTCCCTTAAGACTAGCATAGGAGGGTCACACATCGTGGAGATTCCACTTTTTTCCCTTAAGACTAGCATAGGAGGGTCACACATCGTGGAGATTCCATTTTTTTTTTCCTTAAGACTAGCATAGGAGGGTCACACATCGTGGAGATTCCATTTTTTCCCTTAAGACTAGCATAGGAGGGTCACACATCGTGGAGATTCCATTTTTTTTCCTTAAGACTAGCATAGGAGGGTCACACATCGTGGAGATTCCATTTTTTTTCCTTAAGACTAGCATAGGAGGGTCACACATCGTGGAGATTCCATTTTTTTTTCCTTTAGACTAGCATAGGAGGGTTACACATCGTGGAGATTCCATTTTTTTTCCTAAAGACTAGCATAGGAGGGTCACACATCGTGGAGATTCCATTTTTTTCCTTAAGACTAGCATAAGAGGGTCACACATCGTGGAGATTCCATTTTTTTTCCTTGAGACTAGCACAGAGGGTCATTCATTTTTGTGATTCCATTTTTTTATGACTAGCATAGAGGGTCATTCATTGTTGTGATTCCATTTTTATATGACTAGCATAGAGGGTCATTCATTGTTGTGATTCCATTTTTTATGACTGCATAAAGATTCACCCATTGTTGTGATTCCATTTTTTTATGACTAGCATAGAGATTCACCCATTGTTGTGATTCCATTTTTTTTATGACTAGCATAGAGATTCACCCATTGTTGTGATTTCATTTTTTCAAAAGACTAGCATAGAGGTTCACCCATTGTTGTGTTTACATTTTTTTTTTGTACTAGCATAGAGATTCACCCATTGTGGTGACTCCATTTCTTTTTATGACTAGTATAAAGGTTCACCCATAGTTGTGATTCCATTTTATTTCGTCCAGCATAGTGTCACCCATAGTTGTGACCTCATTTTTCCCTGACTAGCCCAGAGGCTCACCTACTGTATAGTGGTGATTCCATTTTTTATTGTGTAGTACAGTTGTCATATATATCATTACTTTTTTGGATGCATTACAACCGGACAGCCTAAGCTCACCCATTTTCGTGGCGCTGGTTTTCAAGTTAGGCTCCTGTTAAATTACTTGCAAGGCTTGCTATATTTGGTGATAATTCTTTCTCGAAGGGCATTTTTCACAGCCTGTGTGCATTTTCCCCAGCTCCATCTTCATCCTTCCTTCCATGAGACTCTTGCGTAAGGCTAGAGCGTCTTTCCCCTCCGTGTAATTTCTTGCACGGTCAACACCGTACCTTGTGCTGTTGAGTTTGTTCTTGTTGCTGTCTCCACAAAGATTAGCAAAATGACTGCTGCTGAGATTAGCTCATTTGTGGATTTGGCAGAACGACAAGGCTATGAGGGAGAAGCATTGCGAAGGTATGTGCGGGAGCTCATGAATGAAGACAAAGCCCGGAGAAGGACAGAGCAAGAAAGGATGCGGTATGAAAGAGAGAGAGCGCATGAATTAAGAATGCAGGAGATGGACGCCCGATTGGCACAACTCAACCACTTGCCACCTCAACGCAATGTTGCCAAAGTCCCGCAGGAAAATCTCAGGAAGGTCCAGTTCATAGAAGGATTTACCAAAAAACTCCCTACAGTGGGGTCCCCGGTGACCACGTCCCAGCTCAGCAAGAAGTGCGGACTAAGGGCAGTGAGCCACATTGGACATGAGGGCTACGACCTGCGTTTGGGTCAAGAGCCCATGAAGGTGGTACAGCAAGTGCCCCTCAGGCGCATGAAGGCTGCCAAGCCGGAGCCTAAAGCTTTGAGGACGCGACCTGCAGGGAAAGACGAAAGGCTAGGTGCCATTAACTTTGGGGAAATACCTTGGCTAAGTGAGGAGGCCCAAGAGTTCTCCTACTCCAGCAGTGAGTCTGAGCCTCACACACCAGAAGTTAATTCTGGTGAAAGTGTGCTGCATCCTACCACAGGGGGTAGAGCTATTTCCAGCACCATGCCAGCGGTCTCAGAGGAGGGCCAGGAGTCTCCCCTTCCAGAAATGAGTAAGCCTCGTACCCGAGAGAGCTCCCCAGCTAAAGCAATGATGCTTCCCACCAGGCCAGAGGTCTCAGAGCAGGCAAGAGGCGAACCACCCATCAGCGCCGAGACCCCAAGGAGCCAGACAAAGCTCATCAGGTTCCCATTGCTGGATGGGACATTGGTAAACAACAGGGCACCCGCCAACTCGAACGAGGTGGAAATGAATAACCCCTCTAAGGCTGAGTTCCTGCTAAAGGATGAGGTGCCCCTTAAGATCACCCGAGGTTCTCATGATCCTGCTGAGGTCCTGCGCCAGCATGTAGTTGTCCCCCATAATTCCCGCTTGTCGGTGCTACGAATGGCCCATGAGGGACTGGGAGGGCACTCTGGGGTGAAGCGCACAATCCAACTGCTGCAGCCCCATTTCTTCTGGCCGGGCTTGCAGAAGGTTGTTAAGGCTTCCGCAACCTCTTGCCATCCGTGCCAAGTCATCGGTAACTCTAAGAGAATAGTGCCAAGGGCCTCGCTCCAACTTATCCTATCCATAAGTGTTACAGAGATGACACAATTCTTTTATTGGTATGGCTTCCTAGCCACATTTCAGAAGGACGAAGGTTCCCACTTCATGGCAGAGGAGTCACGACCTCTGACCATACTCATAATTCATTTTTGGCTTCACCAGGTGCAAGCAGGAATTCCCAACTGTGGAGTTTACTTAAATGGCAGCATAAATTTCTTCCAGACATGGGAAAAACTTCAAACTCAAGAGAAAGAACTCTCAGGCATGGGCTCATCTCTTGAGCACCTTGGTTCCTATCGCGCCGACCATGTTTTCCCACAGACATTCCTAACGGACCATAACCATCTAAACTACTTGACTGAGCTACGTAATGGGAATAAAGGGCTCATGAGGTGCGGCATAGACCTCCAGAACTACAACTGGAAGGTCAAGCGCCTAAAGAACTCGTATGAGAGAGATGTGTTCTCCCGGCATTAGTGCCTAATGCACAGTGCCATGTCCATAGCGTAGCCATAGTCAGTAGGTAAATTTAGTTTGTATGAAAAAATATTTATTGGCCTTGGTGTCTCCCCAGGTAGATAAACTTGAGGAGTCATCTTGGCATCATTATTTGTATTTAATTCATTTTCATGTATTTATTTTATCCTTTTTTGCATATATGCCAATTTTCTTTAATTTTATGCCTACCACTGCACTAGGTCACTTAACTTTAACCATCTTTTACATTTTAATTTTCAATTTTGCATTTTTTAATTTTTTCAGTTGCTGCCTCACAGCCAGCATACTTATTTCTATGTGGCACTTAAAGTTAATTTACAGTCAAAATACCGTAAAATGATGACCCTAGTTGCAGCTTAGATATTTATCCATTATCGTGGTGAGACTCACTGAGGGAGGAATCATTAAGGCTAGTGGCTTCAGACCTTGCTTGCAGAGTTCTTGTCCTGTTTTAGGACAAAATCTCTGCTAAAATGGGGGGCTGTTAGTAATGGCGGTCATTACGCCACCTTTTTTCCAATAACAAAGGACCCCGCCAGCATGGGTCGAAATGCCACGAGTTTTGGGACCCTACCCAGAGTCTCACCCCCCTCCCACCATCCTATACCAGTCTACTCCCCCTGAGATCTCAATTTCAGCTACCTTCTATAAGTCACGTGAGAACATCGAGGTCCCAGGACGAGGGAAGCGAGCTGTGAAGGATGTGGGGACACGAGATCAAGCCTGACCAATAGGACAGCGGTCAGGCCAATACCCCCTACCCCCCCAATTGGGGGTCAAGTGGGGTTGATCTACCCAGGGAAAACTGGGGATCTTCCTTCGTAAGTCAGCATCCATAAGGAGAACATCTCCTTTTCTTCACTCAACCTCCTTGAGGGAAACAACATCGCTCTTCACCCTCAAGACATCAGGGAGGCAGGACCTCTGTCTACATCTTTCCACAAGGGAAAGAAACCAGAGTCATTTTTACTAAAGGTAAGGTGTCTGATTTTGAGATTCTCAATATCCTTACCCAATCTGCCATCCCTTCCTTATCACACCCCATTTTTCCTTATCCTCTAAAGAAAATCCTACCCACTGAACCTTGTATCCTATCCCCTATTCCCAGACCACGTGTGCCGTTTAGTCCTAGTTTTAATTCATTCACCCTGTGACAGTGTTGATTCCCATGTGTAACGTTCAAATCCCTAAGCTTGGCATTGTCATTTAATTTGCTCAAAAGTCTTAACCACACGACTTCATCGTGTTCCAAGCCGGTAGAAGTAAGTGTGCTGATAATAATTCAATTTATTTCCCTTTCCAGGGAACGTTGTTTGCTGTGCTGTCGTTTAATCCACGGCCAACCAAACTCCACCCGAAGCTCCTCGTGGCTTAAATTAAAATAGTTACCTGTTGTACTCCCCTTTCTTTTATTAATTTTTATTTAATTGTTATTGTAAATACATATTTTTGTCAGTATTCCTTGTATCATTGCTGACTGGCGACCTACCATTATTATTTGTTTTGTTATGGCCCTTGAGTCCCTTAAGCAGGGCCGGACTCGAACCAGTGGCCCGTAACAGTACATATATTCCCTACCTACCTAAACACCTTTCGTGACCGAGAAATACACACACACACACACACACACATATATATATATATATATATATATATATATATATATATATATATATATATATATATATATATATTTATATATATATATATATATATATATATATATATATATATATATATATATATATATATATATATATATATAAACACATTATATTAACGAAATTCCGTCCTCCGATGGTACTCATGAAGTAATAATTTTAAAGTAGACTTGATACATAAAATGGCACATGGAATGCCCTGACAAGCCTTAATAGTACCTGTCACGAGACCTCATAGGGTCCAGAACGCTATCGAACTATTGCCGATCCTTGGAGTCGCTCACCAGCACAAAACCGTCCTTCTAAACCAAGGGATACATAACTCCCAGCACAACACAACTCTCTTCACTAAGGGATAAGAAGTGGCACCAAACCATACCTGATTTTCTCTGGGCCAAACGCTAGCGAACTATGGTCGTCCAAGTTAGCACCAACTGCTGCTGCTGCTGCTAAAGTATTGATCCTGGATTACAGTTATCAGACCGCTGATGAGCACTAGCGTTCCTTAGCACAATATGTGGACTCCTCCTTAATCAAAACTATTTACCCTCCACCTTGACTACCATTCCAGTCACGTGGAAGTCCAACTCATCATTAACATAACATGGAAAACAGAAAAGGGGCAGGAATTAACAACTGAACCTAAATACCTTCTTTACCAGCCCACAGAAGGCAGGCTGGTGCACACTAAAGAAAAGCAACTTTTAATTTTGAAAAGGTGAGAGCAATGTGTAACAATTATTACTCAAAAGCTAAAATTACGTTACAATATCAATGCATAATAACAGACAGGGGGGGGGTGAAAGAGGGAATACAGAGTCGGGGTCAAGAAAGTCCTATATAGGCGAGAAGGCTTACCAATACTCCTAATGATCCCTAAGTAATATATTTCAATGGATAATAACAGAAATGGGGTGAAAGAAGGAATACAGAGTCGGGGTCAAGAGAGTCCTATATGGGTGGGAAGGCTTCCCAATATTCCTAATGATCCCTAAGTAATATATTTCAATGGATAATAACAAAAAGGGGGAGAGAGAGGGAATATAGAGTCGGGGTCAAAAGAGTCCTATATGGGTAGGAAGGCTTCCCAATACTCCTAATGATCCCTAAGTAATATATTTCAATGGATAATAACAGAAAGGGGTTGAAAGAGGGAACACAGAGTCGGGGCCAAGAGAGTCCTATATGGGTGGGAAGGCTTCCCAATACGCCTGATGAGCCCTAAGTAATATATTTCAATGGATAATAACAGAAAGGGGGTGATAAAGGGAATACAGAGTCAGGGTCAAAAGACTCCTAAATGGGTGGGAGGGCTTCCCAATAATCCTAATGATCCTTAAGTAATATATTTCAATGGAAAATAACAGAAAGGGGTGAAAGAGGAAATATAGTGTCGGGGTAAAGAGAGTCTTATATGGGTGGGAAGGCTTCCCAATACTCCTAATGATCCCTAAGTAATATATTTAAATGGATAATAACAGAAAGGGGGTGATAGAGGGAATACAGAGTCGGGGACAAGAGAGTCCTATATGGGTGGGAAAGCTTCCCAATACTCCTAATGATCCCTAAGTAATATATTTCAATGGATAATAACAGAAAGGGGGTGATAGAGGGAATACAGAGTCGGGGTCAAGAGAGTCAGAAATGAGAGGGATGGCTTCCCAATATACCTAATGACCCCTAAGTAATATATTTCAATGGATAATAACAGAAAGGGGGTGAAAAGGGGATTACAGAGTCGGGGTCAAGAGAGTCCTATATGGGTGGGAAGGCTTCCCAATACCCCTAATGATCCATCAGTAATATATTTCAATGGATAATAAAAGAAAGGCGGTGAAAGAGGGAATATAGAGTCGAGGTCAAGAGAGTCCTATATGGGTGGGAAGGCTTCCCAATACTCCTAATGATCCCTAAGTAATATATTTCAATGGATAATAACAAAAAGGGAGTGAAAGAGGGAATATAGAGTCAGGGTCAAGAGAGTCCTATATGGGTGGGAAGGCTTCCCAATACCCCTAATGATCCCTAAGTAATAAATTTCAATGGATAATAACAGAAAGGGGTGGAAGAGGGAATATAGAGTCGAGGTCAAGAGAGTCCTATATGGGTGGGAAGGCTTCCCAATACTCCTAATAATTCCTAAGTAATATATTTTAATGGATAATAACAGAAGGGGGGTGAAAGAGGGAATACAGAGTAAGGGTCAAGAGAGTCCGATATGGGTGGGAAGGCTTCCCAATACTCCTAATGATCCGTAAGTAATATTTTTCAATGGATAATAACAGAAGGGGGGTGAGAGAGGGAATATAAAGTCGAGGTCAAGAGAGTCCTATATGGGTGGGAAGGCTTCCCAATACTCCTAATAATTCCTAAGTAATATATTTTAATGGATAATAACAGAAGGGGGATGAAAGAGGGAATACAGAGTAAGGGTCAAGAGAGTCCTATATGGGTGGGAAGGCTTCCCAATACTCCTAATGATCCCTAAGTAATATATTTCAATGGATAATAACAGAAGGGGGGTGAAAGAGGGAATACAAAGTCGGGGTCATGAAAGTCCTATATGGGTGGGAAGGCTTTCCAATATACCTAATGATCCCAAAGTAATATATTTCATTGGATAATAACAGATAGGGGATGAAAGAAGGAATACAGAGTCGGGGTCAAGAGAGTCCTATATGGATGGGAGGGCTTCCCAATACTCCTTATGATCCCTAAGTAATATATTTCATTGGATAATAACAGATAGGGGATGAGAGAAGGAATACAGAGTCGGGGTCAAGAGAGTCCTATATGTACGGTAAGGCTTCCCAATACTCCTAATGATCTCTAAGTAATATATTTCAATGGATAATAACAGAATGGGGGTGAAAGACGGAATACAGAGTCGGGGTCAAGAGAGTCCTATATGGATGGGAAGGCTTCCCAATACTCCTAATGATCCCTAAGTAATATATTTCAATGGATAATAAGAGAATGGGGGTGAAAGACGGAATACAGAATCGGGGTCAAGAAAGTCCTATATTGGTGGGAAGGCTTCCCAATATACCTAATGATC
Organism: Palaemon carinicauda; assembly: GCF_036898095.1. Classification (NCBI taxonomy): domain Eukaryota; kingdom Metazoa; phylum Arthropoda; class Malacostraca; order Decapoda; family Palaemonidae; genus Palaemon; species Palaemon carinicauda. The sequence goes on from NW_027171715.1 coordinate 25,161, forward strand.
CCTAAGTAATATATTTCATTGGATAATAACAGATAGGGGATGAAAGAATGAATACAGAGTCGGGGTCAAGAGAGTCCTATATGGGTGGGAAGGCTTCCCAATACTCCTAATGATCCCTAAGTAATATATTTCAATGGATAATAACAGAAGGGGGGTGAAAGAGGGAATACAAAGTCGGGGTCATGAAAGTCCTATATGGGTGGGAAGGCTTTCCAATATACCTAATGATCCCAAAGTAATATATTTCATTGGATAATAACAGATAGGGGATGAAAGAATGAATACAGAGTCGGGGTCAAGAGAGTCCTATATGGGTTGGAAGGCTTCCCAATACTCCTAATGATCCCTAAGTAATATATTTTAATGGATAATAACAGATAGGGGATGAAAGAAGGAATACAGAGTCGGGCTCAAGAGAGTCCTATATGGATGGGAAGGCTTCTCAATACTCCTAATGATCCCTAAGTAATATATTTCAATGGATAATAACAGAAAGGGGATGAAAGAGAGAAAACAGAGTATGGGTCAAGAGAGTCCTATATGGGTGGGAAGGCTTCCCAATACTCCTAATAATCCCTAAGTAATATATTTCAATGGATAATAACAGAAGGGGGGTGAAAGAGGGAATATAGAGTCGAGGTCAAGAGAGTCCTATATGGATGGGAAGGCTTCCCAATACTCCTAATGATCCCTAAGTAATATATTTCATTGGATAATAACAGATAGGGGATGAAAGAAGGAATACAGAGTCGGGGTCAAGAGAGTCCTATATGGGTAGGAAGGCTTCCCAATACTCCTAATAATCCCTAAGTAATATGTTTCAATGGCTAATAACAGAAGGGGGTGAAAGAGGGAATACAGAGTCAGGGTCAAGAGAGTCTTATATGGATGGGAAGGCTTCCCAATACTCCTAATAATCCCTAAGTAATATATTTCATTGGATAATAACAGATAGGCGATGAAAGAAGGAATACAGAGTCGGGGTCAAGAGAGTCCTATATGGACGGGAAGGCTTCCCAATACTCCTAATGATCCCTAAGTAATGTATTTCAAAGGATAATAACAGAAAGGGGGTGAAAGAGGGAATATAGAGTCGAGGTCAAGAGAGTCCTATATGGGTGGGAAGGCTTCCCAATACTCCTAATAATCGCTAAGTAATATATTTCAATGGATAATAACAGAAGGGGGGTGAAAGAGGGAATACAGAGTCAGGGTCAAGAGAGTCTTATATAGATGGGAAGGCTTCCCAATATACCTAATGATCCCTAAGTAATATATTTCATTGGATAATAACAGGTAGGAGATGAAAGAAGGAATACAGAGTCGGGGTCAAGAGAGTCCTATATGGATGGGAAGGCTTCCCAATACTCCTAATGATCCCTAAGTAATATATTTCATTGGATAATAACAGATAGGGGATGAAAGTAGGAATACAGAGTCGGGGTCAAGAGAGTCCTATATGGATGGGAAGGCTTCCCAATACTCCTAATGATCCCTAAGTAATATATTTCATTGGATAATAACAGATAGGGGATGAAAGAAGGAATACAGAGTCGGGGTCAAGAGAGTCCTATATGGATGGGAAGGCTTCCCAATACTCCTAATGATCCCTAAGTAATATATTTCAATGGATAATAACAGAATTGGGGGTGAAAGAAGGAATACAGAGTCGGGGTCAAGAAGGTCCTATATTGGTGGGAAGGCTTCACAATACACCTAATGATCCCTAAGTAATATATATCAATGGATAAGAACAGAATGGGGGTGAAAGAGGGAATACAGAGTTGGGGTCAAGAGAGTCCTATATTGGTGGGAAGGCTTCCCAATATACCTAATGATCCCTAAGTAATATATTTCAATGGATAATAACAGAAGGGGGGTGAAAGACGGAATACAGAGTCGGGGTCAAGAAAGTCCTATATTGGTGGGAAGGCTTCCCAATATACCGAATGATCCCTAAGTAATATATTTCATTGGATAATAACAGATAGGGGATGAAAGAAGGAATACAGAGTCGGGGTCAAGAGAGTCCTATATGGGTGGGAAGGCTTCCCAATACTCCTAATGATCCCTAAGTATTCTATTTCAATGGATAATAACAGAAAGGGGGTGAAAGAGGGAATACAAAGTCGGGGTCAAGAGAGTCCTATATGGATGGGAAGTCTTCCCAATACTCCTAATGATCCCTAAGTAATATATTTCAATGGATAATAACAGATGGGGGTGAAAGAGGGAATACAGAGTCGGGGTCAAGAGAGTCCTATATTGACAGGAAGGCTTCCCAATACTCCTAATGATCCCTAAGTAATATTTTTCAATGGATAATAACAGGAAGGAGGTGAAAGAGGGAATATAGAGTCGAGGTCAAAAGAGTCCTATATGGGTTGGAAGGCTTCCCAATACTCCTATTAATTCCTAAGTAATATATTTTAATGGATAATAACAGAAAGGGGATGAAAGAGGGAATACAGAGTCAGGGTCAAGAGAGTCCTATATGGATGGGAAGGCTCCCCAATACTCCTAATGATCCCTAAGTAATATATTTCAATGGATAATAACAGAATGGGGGTGAAAGAGGGAATACAGAGTTGGGGTCAAGAGAGTCCTATATGGGTGAGAAGGCTTCCTAATACTCCTAATGATCCCTAAGTATTCTATTTTAATGGATAATAACAGAGAGGGGGTTAAAGAGGGAATACAGAGAAGGGGTCAAGACAGTCCTATATGGATGGGAAGGCTCCCCAATACTCCTAATGATCCCTAAGTAATATATTTCAATGGATAATAACAGATGGGGGTGAAAGAGGGAATACACAGTCGGGGTCAAGAGAGTCCTATATTGACGGGAAGTCTTCCCAATACTCCTAATGATCCCTAAGTAATATATTTCAATGGATAATAACAGAATGGGGATAAAAGAGGGAATACAGAGTTTGGGTCAAGAGAGTCCTTTATGGGCGGGAAGGCTTCCCAATACACCTAATGATCCTTAAGTAATCTATTTCAATGGATAATAACAGAAAGGGGGGTGAAAGAGGGATTACAGAGTCGGGGTCAACAGAGTTCTATATGGGTGGGAAGGCTTCCCAATACACCTAATGATCCCTAAGTATTCTATTTCAAAGGATAATAACAGAAAGGGGGTAAAAGAGGGGATACAGAGTCGGGGTCGAGAGATTCCTATATGGGTGGGAAGGCTTCCCAATACTCCTAATGATCCCTAAGTAATATATTTCAATGGATAATAACAAAAAGGGGGTGAAAGAGGGAATACAGAGTCAGGGTCAAGAGAGTCCTATATGGGTGGGACGGCTTCCCAATACACCTAATAATCACTAAGTAATATATTCCAATGGATAATAACAGCAAAGGGGTGAAAGAGGGAATACAGAGTCGGAGTCAATAGAGTCCTATATGGGTGGGAAGGCTTCCCAATACTCCTAATGATCCCTAAGTAATCTATTTCAATGAATAATAACAGAAGGGGGGTGAAAGAGGGAATACAGAGTCGGTGTCAAGAGAGTCCTATATAGGTGGGAAGAATTCCCAATACTCCTAATGATCCCCAAGTAATCTATTTCAATGAATAATAACAGAAAAGGGGGGAAAAAGAGAGAATACAGAGTCGGTGTCAAGAGAGTCCTATATAGGTGGGAAGAATTCCCAATACTCCTAATGATCCCCAAGTAATCTATTTCAATGGATAATAACAGAAGGGAGGTGAAAGAGGGAATACAGAGTCGGGGTCAAGAGAGTCCTATATGGTTGGGAAGGCTTCCCAATACTCCTAATGATCCCTAAGTATTAGAAAGTCTAGATCAGCCTTGTTTTTCTAGGTTTAATTACTAGTTTTTAAGAATCATTTTGTGGCAGAATAGCCATTGTTTTGTATGAGAATTTGTTTATGTTATCTTTGAAATTTAAGTGTTTAAGTGTAAAGTGCTTAATTTAACAATTCTCAGTGTGGTTAGGCGCCTCCTCCCCGGTTGTTTATATTATCGAACTATTGTTTTAACGATTGATTTTTTTTTACATACGAGTGTTTATGAACCCGACTTGATGTCTGGACGTTGGTGCTTGGACAAAATTCAGTTCGGGCTTGAGCAGTCCCCTGATAATATACCTTGAGCAGCATAGTGATTTGGACTCTGGATGACGATTGTTTGGCAACTTATTTGGACGATTCTTTGGATTACGCTTTTGATCCTTACATTGATCTGTTGTCTGCAGGTGCTCTTGTCCCAATATACCGAATGATCCCTAAGTAATATATTTCATTGGATAATAACAGATAGGGGATGAAAGAAGGAATACAGAGTCGGGGTCAAGAGAGTCCTATATGGGTGGGAAGGCTTCCCAATACTCCTAATGATCCCTAAGTATTCTATTTCAATGGATAATAACAGAAAGGGGGTGAAAGAGGGATTACAAAGTCGGGGTCAAGAGAGTCCTATATGGATGGGAAGTCTTCCCAATACTCCTAATGATCCCTAAGTAATATATTTCAATGGATAATAACAGATGGATTGAAAGAGGGAATACAGAGTCGGGGTCAAGAGAGTCCTATATTGACAGGAAGGCTTCCCAATACTCCTAATGATCCCTAAGTAATATTTTTCAATGGATAATAACAGGAAGGAGGTGAAAGAGGGAATATAGAGTCGAGGTCAAAAGAGTCCTATATGGGTTGGAAGGCTTCCCAATACTCCTATTAATTCCTAAGTAATATATTTTAATGGATAATAACAGAAAGGGGATGAAAGAGGGAATACAGAGTCAGGGTCAAGAGAGTCCTATATGGATGGGAAGGCTCCCCAATACTCCTAATGATCCCTAAGTAATATATTTCAATGGATAATAACAGAATGGGGGTGAAAGAGGGAATACAGAGTTGGGGTCAAGAGAGTCCTATATGGGTGAGAAGGCTTCCTAATACTCCTAATGATCCCTAAGTATTCTATTTTAATGGATAATAACAGAGAGGGGGTTAAAGAGGGAATACAGAGAAGGGGTCAAGACAGTCCTATATGGATGGGAAGGCTCCCCAATACTCCTAATGATCCCTAAGTAATATATTTCAATGGATAATAACAGATGGGGGTGAAAGAGGGAATACACAGTCGGGGTCAAGAGAGTCCTATATTGACGGGAAGTCTTCCCAATACTCCTAATGATCCCTAAGTAATATATTTCAATGGATAATAACAGAATGGGGATAAAAGAGGGAATACAGAGTTTGGGTCAAGAGAGTCCTTTATGGGCGGGAAGGCTTCCCAATACACCTAATGATCCTTAAGTAATCTATTTCAATGGATAATAACAGAAAGGGGGGTGAAAGAGGGATTACAGAGTCGGGGTCAACAGAGTTCTATATGGGTGGGAAGGCTTCCCAATACACCTAATGATCCCTAAGTATTCTATTTCAAAGGATAATAACAGAAAGGGGGTAAAAGAGGGGATACAGAGTCGGGGTCGAGAGATTCCTATATGGGTGGGAAGGCTTCCCAATACTCCTAATGATCCCTAAGTAATATATTTCAATGGATAATAACAAAAAGGGGGTGAAAGAGGGAATACAGAGTCAGGGTCAAGAGAGTCCTATATGGGTGGGACGGCTTCCCAATACACCTAATAATCACTAAGTAATATATTCCAATGGATAATAACAGCAAAGGGGTGAAAGAGGGAATACAGAGTCGGAGTCAATAGAGTCCTATATGGGTGGGAAGGCTTCCCAATACTCCTAATGATCCCTAAGTAATCTATTTCAATGAATAATAACAGAAGGGGGGTGAAAGAGGGAATACAGAGTCGGTGTCAAGAGAGTCCTATATAGGTGGGAAGAATTCCCAATACTCCTAATGATCCCCAAGTAATCTATTTCAATGAATAATAACAGAAAAGGGGGGAAAAAGAGAGAATACAGAGTCGGTGTCAAGAGAGTCCTATATAGGTGGGAAGAATTCCCAATACTCCTAATGATCCCCAAGTAATCTATTTCAATGGATAATAACAGAAGGGAGGTGAAAGAGGGAATACAGAGTCGGGGTCAAGAGAGTCCTATATGGTTGGGAAGGCTTCCCAATACTCCTAATGATCCCTAAGTATTAGAAAGTCTAGATCAGCCTTGTTTTTCTAGGTTTAATTACTAGTTTTTAAGAATCATTTTGTGGCAGAATAGCCATTGTTTTGTATGAGAATTTGTTTATGTTATCTTTGAAATTTAAGTGTTTAAGTGTAAAGTGCTTAATTTAACAATTCTCAGTGTGGTTAGGCGCCTCCTCCCCGGTTGTTTATATTATCGAACTATTGTTTTAACGATTGATTTTTTTTTACATACGAGTGTTTATGAACCCGACTTGATGTCTGGACGTTGGTGCTTGGACAAAATTCAGTTCGGGCTTGAGCAGTCCCCTGATAATATACCTTGAGCAGCATAGTGATTTGGACTCTGGATGACGATTGTTTGGCAACTTATTTGGACGATTCTTTGGATTACGCTTTTGATCCTTACATTGATCTGTTGTCTGCAGGTGCTCTTGTCACCTGCGACTCGAGCCAGTTCTGCCTTTCCCTGACGAGGATGACTTCCCAGGGAATTGGTGCACTTACGTCTCCAATCAGCTGCTGTGGTTTTGGGAGCTTGCAAGCTCGTGAGGTGGCCAGTAGGGAGGCTGACGCCAGGTAAGACATAGAGTGTCTGATTTTCGTTGGGGATTGCTTGCCCTTTATGGTTATGCCCTGGCGTTCAGGACCTGCCCTGATAGCTGTTATGACAAGTGAATGACGGCCCTAGTTTTGTGTCTCCTGTGATTCATCCACTGAAGTGAGGAGAACTATTTACATCCTTTGCATCATTTGATCTTTTATATATTGTCATATTTAAGACGTGACTACATAATATCTTCCAGTATGTCTATTATAGACAAGGCTTTGTGTACATTAGTTTTGTGTTGATAGGTAGGATTTATGATGGTTTTTCTTGTTTTATTTACTCCGTCTTCCTTCTTTCTTGTAATTAGTATTAGGGTAATTTTTTGTTCTGGCCAGCCAAATTGTTGGATCCAAGTTTATAATTGATATTTCTCTTGTCTTTGTTAGGACTTAGCTTCTTAGTTTTAGGGAATCCAGTGTGATTCAAAGGACCGTTATTTGTCCTTCCTTGTTATTAAATAATGTTACTTGTAGTTTTAACAAGGTTGATCTAAATTTTGTTATTGTTAAGTATTAAATATTGTTAAGTTTTCTTGAGTGTTTGTTTCCGATGACCTTTAGCACTGAGTTACATTTATTACTGACAACAATTATAATAAGAACTCTTATAATAACCCTAAGGGTTATAACACTAAGTAATATATTTCAATGGATAATAACAGAAGGGAGGTGAAAGAGGGGATATGGAGTCGGGGTCAAGAGAGTCCTATATGGGTGGAAAGGCTTCCCAAAACTCCTAATGATCCCTAAGTAATATATTTCAATGGATAATAACAGAAGGGAGGTGAAAGAGGGGATACAGAGTCGGGGTCAAGAGAGTCCTATATGGGTGGGAAGGCTTCCCAAAACTCCTAATGATACCTAAGTAATATATTTCAATGGATAATAACAGAAGGGGGGAGAAAGAGGGGATACGGAGTCGGGGTCGAGAGAGTCCTATATAGGTGGGAAGAATTCCCAATACTCCTAATGATCCCCAAGTAATCTATTTCAATGGATAATAACAGGAAGGGGGTGAAAGAGGGAATACAGAGTCGGTGTCAAGAGAGTCCTATATAGGTGGGAAGAATTCCCAATAATCCTAATGATCCCCAAGTAATCTATTTCAATGGATAATAACAGAAAGGGGGTGAAAGAGGGAATACAGAGTCGGTGTCAAGAGAGTCCTATATAGGTGGGAAGAATTCCCAATATACCTAATGATCCCCAAGTAATCTATTTCAATGGATAATAACAGAAAGGGGGTAAAAGAGGGAATGCAGAGTCGGTGTCAAGAGAGTCCTATATAGGTGGGAAGAATTCCCAATACTCCTAATGATCCCCAAGTAATCTATTTCAATGGATAATAACAGAAAGGGGGTGAAAGAGGGAGTACAGAGCCGGTGTCAAGAGAGTCCTATATAGGTGGGAAGAATTCCCAATACTCCTAATGATCCCCAAGTAATATATTTCAATGGATAATAACAGAAGGGAGGTGAAAGAGGGAATAGAGAGTCGGGGTCAAGAGAGTCCTATATGGGTGGGAAGGCTTCCCAATACACCTAATGATCCCTAAGTAATAAATTTCAATGGATAATGACAGAAGGGGGGTGAAAGAGAGGACACAGAGTTGTGGTTAAGAGAGTGCCATATGGGTGGGAAGGCTTCCCAATACACCTAATGATCCCTAATAATATATTTCGATGGATAATAAAAGATGGGGGGTGAAAGAGGCAATACAGATTCGGTGTCAAGATAGTGCTATATGGGTGGGAAGGATTCCCAATACTCCTAATAATCCCTAAGTAATATATTTCAATGGATAATAACATAAGGGGGGTGAAAGATGGAATACAGAGTCGGAGTCAAGAGAGTCCTATTTGGGTGGGAAGGCTTCCCAATACTCCTAATGATCCCTAAGTAATATATTTCAATGGATAATAACAGAAAGGCGGTAAATGAGGGAATAAAGAGTCGGGGTCAAGATAATTTTATATGAGCGGGAAGGCTCCCCAATACTCCTAATAATCCCCAAGTAATATATTTCAATGGATAATAACAGAAAGGGGGTGAAAGAGGGAATACAGAGTCGGAGTCAAGAGAGTCATATATGGGAGGGAAGGCTCCCCAATACTCCTAATAATCCCTAAGTAATCTATTTCAATGGATAATAACAGAAGGGGGGTGAAAGAGGGAATACAGAGTCGGGGTCAAGAGAGTCCTAAATGGGTGGAGAGGCTTCCCAATACTCCTAATGATCCCTAAGTAATTTATTTCAATGGATAATAACAGAAGGGGGTGAAAGAGGGAATACAGGGTCGGGGTCAAGAAAGTCCTATATGGGTGGGAAGGCTTCTCAATACTTCCAATGATCCCTAAGTAATATATTTCATTGGATAATAACAGAAGGGGGTGAAAGAGGGAATACAGAGTCGGGGTCAAGAGAGTACTATATGGGTGGGAAGGCTTCCCAATACTCCTACTGATTCCTAAATAATCTATTTCAATGGATAATAACAGAAGGGGTGGTGAAAGAGGGAATACAGAGTCGGGGTCAAAAAAGTCCTATATGGGTGGGGAGGCTGCCCAATACTCCTAATGATCCATGAGTAATCTATTTCAATTGATAATAACAGAGGGGAGGGGTGAAAGAAGGAATACAGAGTCGGGGTCAAGAGAGTGGCTTATGGGTGGGAAGGCTTCCCACTACTACTATGATCCCTAAGTAATATATTTCAATGGATAATAACAGAAGGGGGTGAAAGAGGAAATACTGAGTCTGGTTCAAGAGAGTCCTATATGGGCGGGAAGAATTCCCAATATTCCTAATGATCCCCAAGTAATCTATTTCAATGGATAATAACAGAAAGGGGGTGAAAGAGGGAATGCAGAGTCGGTGTCAAGAGAGTCCTATATAGGTGGGAAGAATTCCCAATACTCCTAATGATCCCCAAGTAATCTATTTCAATGGATAATAACAGAAAGTGGGTGAAAGAGGGAATACAGAGCCGGTGTCAAGAGAGTCCTATATAGGTGGGAAGAATTCCCAATACTCCTAATGATCCCCAAGTAATATATTTCAATGGATAATAACAGAAGGGAGGTGAAAGAGGGAATAGAGAGTCGGGGTCAAGAGAGTCCTATATGGGTGGGAAGGCTTCCCAATACACCTAATAATCCCTAAGTAATAAATTTCAATGGATAATAACAGAAGGGGGTGAAAGAGGGGATACGGAGTCGGTGTCAAGAGAGTCCTATATAGGTGGGAAGAATTCCCAATATTCCTAATGATCCCCAAGTAATCTATTTCAATGGATAATAACAGAAAGGGGGTGAAAGAGGGAATGCAGAGTCGGTGTCAAGAGAGTCCTATATAGGTGGGAAGAATTCCCAAAACTCCTAATGATCCCTAAGTAATCTATTTCAGTGGATAATAACAGCAAGGGGGTGAAAGAGGGAATACAGAGTCGGTGTCAAGAGAGTCCTATAAAAGTGGGAAGAATTCCCAATACTCCTAATGATCCCTAAGTAATCTATTTCAATGGATAATAAAAGAAGGGAGGTGAAAGAGGGGATACAGAGTCGGGGTCAAGAGAGTCCTATATAGGTGGGAAGGCTTCCCAATACTCCTAATGAACCCTTAAGTAATATATTTTAATGGATAATTACAGAAGGGGGGTGAAAGAGGGATTTACTGTCGGGGTCAAGAGAGTGCTATATGGGCGGGAAGGCTTACCAATACTACTAATGATCCCTAGGGAATCTATTCCAATGCATAATAACAGAAGGGGGGTGAAAGAGGGATTCACTGTCGGGGTCAAGAGAGTGCTATATGGGCGTGAGGGCTTCCCAATACTCATATTGATGCCTAAGGAATCTATTACAATGCATAATAACAGAAAGGGGGTGAAAGAGGGATTCACTGTCAGGATCAAGAGAGTGCTCTATGGGCGGGAAGGCTTACCAATACTACTAATGATCCCTAGGGAATCTATTCCAATGCATAATAACAGAAGGGGGATGAAAGAGGGATTCACTGTCAGGGTCAAGAGAGTACTATATGGGCGGGAAGGCTTCCCACTACTCTTAAAGATACCTAAGGAATCTTTTAAAATGCATAATAACAGAAGGGGGGTGAAAGAGGGATTCAATGTCGGGTCAAGAGAGTGCTATATGGGCGTGAGGGCTTCCCAATACTCATATTGATGCCTAAGGAATCTATTACAATGCATAATAACAGAAAGGGGGTGAAAGAGGGATTCACTGTCAGGATCAAGAGAGTGCTCTATGGGCGGGAAGGCTTCCCAATACTCCTATTGATACCTAAGGAATCTATTGCAACGCATAATAACAGAAGGGGGGTGAAAGAGGGATTCACTGTCGGGGTCAAGAGAGTGCTATATGGGCGGGAAGGCTTCCCAATACTCCTAATGATCCCTAAGTAATCTATTCCAATGCATAATAACTGAAAGGGGGTGAAAGAGGGAATATAGAGTCGGTGTCAAGAGAGTCTTATATAGGTTGGAAGAATTCCCAATACTCCTAATGATCCCAAAGTAATCTATTTCAATGAATAATAACAGAAGGGGGGTGAAAGAGGGGATACGGAGTCGGGGTCAAGAGAGTCCTATATTGGTGGGAAGAATTCCCAATACTCCTAATGATCCCCAAGTAATCTATTTCAATGGATAATAACAGAAGGGGGGTGAAAGAAGGAATACAGAGTCGGTGTCAAGAGAGTCCTATATAGGTGGGAAGAATTCCCAATACTCCTAATGATCCCCAAGTAATCTATTTCAATGGATAATAACAGAAGGGGGGTGAAAGAGGGGATACGGAGTCGGGGTCAAGAGAGTCCTATATTGGTGGGAAGAATTCCCAATACTCCTAATGATCCCCAAGTAATATATTTCAATGGATAATAACAGAAAGGGGGTGAAAGAGGGAATACAGAGTCGGTGTCAAGAGAGTCCTATATAGGTGGGAAGAATTCCCAATACTCCTAATGATCCCCAAGTAATCTATTTCAATGGATAATAACAGAAAGGGGGTGAAAGAGGGAATACAGAGTCGGTGTCAAGAGATTCCTATAAAGGTGGGAAGAATTCCCAATACTCCTAAGGATCCCCAAGTTATCTATTTCAATGGATAATAACAAAAGGGAGGTGAAAGAGGGGATACAGAGTCAGGGTCAAGAGAGTCCTATATGGGTGGGAAGAATTCCCAATACTCCTAATGATCCCTAAGTAATCTATTTCAATGGATAATAACAGAAAGGGGGTGAAAGAGGGGATACAGAGTCAGGGTCAAGAGAGTCCTATATGGGTGGGAAGAATTCCCAATACTCCTAATGATCCCTAAGTAATCTATTTCAATGGATAATAACAGAAAGGGGGTGAAAGAGGGAATACAGAGTCGGTGTTAAGAGAGTCCTATAAAGGTGGGAAGAATTCCCAATACTCCTAATGATCCCTAAGTAATCTATTTCAATGGATAATAACAGAAGGGAGGTGAAAGAGGGGATACAGAGTCGGGGTCAAGAGAGTCCTATATAAGTGGGAAGAATTCCCAATACTCCTAATGATCCCCAAGTAATCTATTTCAATGGATAATAACAGAAGGGAGGTGAAAGAGGGGATACAGAGTCGGGGTCAAGAGAGTCCTATATAAGTGGGAAGAATTCCCAATACTCCTAATGATCCCCAAGTAATCTATTTCAATGGATAATAACAGAAAGGGGGTGAAAGAGGGAATACAGAGTCGGTGTCAAGAGAGTCCTATAGGGTGGGAAGGCTTCCCAATACTCCTAATGATCCCCAAGTAATCTATTTCAATGGATAATAACAAAAGGGAGGTGAAAGAGGGGATACAGAGTCAGGGTCAAGAGAGTCCTATATAGGTGGGAAGAATTCCCAATACTCCTAATGATCCCCATGTAATCTATTTCAATGGATAATAACAGAAAGGGGGTGAAAGATGGAATACAGAGTCGGTGTCAAGAGAGTCATATATAGGTGGGAAGAATTCCCAATACTCCTAATGATCCCCAAGTAATCTATTTCAATGGATAATAACAGAAAGGGGGTGAAAGAGGGAATACAGAGTCGGTGTCAAGAGAGTCCTATATAAGTGGGAAGAATTCCCAATATTCCTAATGATCCCCAAGTAATCTATTTCAATGGATAATAACAGAAAGGGGGTGAAAGAGGGAATACAGAGTCGGTGTCAAGAGAGTCCTATATAGGTGGGAAAAATTCCCAATACTCCTAATGATCCCCAAGTAATCTATTTCAATGGATAATAACAGAAAGGGGGTGAAAGAGGGAATACAGAGCCGGTGTCAAGAGAGTCCTATATAGGTGGGAAGAATTCCCAATACTCCTAATGATCCGCAAGTAATCTATTTCAATGGATAATAACAGAAGGGATCTGAAAGAGGGAATACAGAGTCGGGGTCAAGAGAGTCCTATATGGGTGAGAAGGCTTCCCAATACACCTAATAATCCCTAAGTAATAAATTTCAATGGATAATAACAGAAGGGAGGTGAAAGAGGGAATACAGAGTCGGGGTCAAGAGACTTCTATATGGGTGGGAAGGCTTCCCAATACACCTAATGATCCCTAAGTAATAAATTTCAATGGATAATGACAGAAGGAGGGTGAAAGATGGAATACAGAGTCGGAGTCAAGAGAGTCCTATATGGGTGGGAAGGCTTCCCAATACTCCTAATAATCCTTAAGTAATCTATTTCAATGGATAATAATAGGAGGGGTGAGCAAGAGGGAATACAGAGTCGGGGTCAAGAGAGTCCTAAATGGGTGGAGAGGCTTCCCAATACTCCTAATGATCCCTAAGTAATATATTTCAATGGATAATAACAGAAGGGGGTGGAAGAGGGAATACAGGGTCGGGGTCAAGAAAGTCCTATATGGGTGGGAAGGCTTCTCAATACTCCTAATGATCCCTAAGTAATATATTTCATTGGATAATAACAGAAGGGGGTGGAAAAGGGAATACAGAGTCGGGGTCAAGAGAGTACTATATGGGTGGGAAGGCTTCCCAATATTAATACTGAATCCTAAGTAATCTATTTCAATGGATAATAACAGAAGGAGTGGTGAAAAAGGGAATACAATGTCGGGGTCAAGAGAGTCCTATATGGGTGGGAAGGCTTCCCAATACTCCTAATGATCCCTAAGTAATCTATTACAATCAATATTAACAGAAAGGGGGTGAAAGAGGGAATACAAAATTGGGGTCAAGAGATTCCTATATGGGTGGGAAGGCTTCCCAATACTCCTAATGATCCCTTAGTAATCTATTTCAATGGATAATAACAGAAGGGGGGTGAAAGAGGGAATACAGAGTCGGGGTCAAGAGAGTCCTAAATGGGTGGAGAGGCTTCCCAATACTCCTAATGATCCCTAAGTAATATATTTCAATGGATGATAACAGAAGGGGGTGGAAGAGGGAATACAGGGTCGGGGTCAAGAAAGTCCTATATGGGTGGGAAGGCTTCTCAATACTCCTAATGATCCCTAAGTAATATATTTCATTGGATAATAACAGAAGGAGGTGGAAAAGGGAATACAGAGTCGGGGTCAAGAGAGTACTATATGGGTGGGAAGGCTTCCCAATACTCCTACTGATTCCTAAGTAATCTATTTCAATGGATAATAACAGAAGGGGTGGTGAAAGAGGGAATACAGAGTCGGGGTCATGAGAGTCCTATATGGGTGGGGAGGCTGCCCAATACTCCTAATGATCCCTAAGTATTCTATTTCAATTGATAATAACAGAGGGGAGGGGTGAAAGAGGGATTACAGAGTCGGGGTCAAGAGAGTGGCTTGTGGGTGTGAAGGCTTCCCAATACTCCTAATGATCTCTAAGTAATATATTTCAATGGATAATAACAGAAGGGGGTGAATGAGGGAATACTGAGTCTGGTTCAAGAGAGTCCTATATGGGCGGGAAGGCTTCCCAATACTCGTAATGATCGCTAATGAATCTATTCCAATGGAAAATAACAGAAGGAGGGTGAAAGATGGATTCAATGTCGGGGTAAAGAGAGTGCTATATGGGTGGGAAGGCTTCCCAATACTCCTAATGATCCCTAGTTAATCTATTCCAATGCATAATAACAAAAGGAGGATGAAAGAGGGATTCACTGTGAGGGTCAGGAGAGTGCTATATGGGGGGGGGGAGGGCTTCCCAATACTCCTAATGATCCCTAAGTATTCTATTCCAATGCATAATAACAGAAGGAGGATGAAAGAGGGATTCAGTGTTGGGGTCAAGAGAGTGCTATATAGGAGAGAGGGCTTCCCAATACTCCTAATGATCCCTAAGTAATCAATTCCAATGCAAAATAACAGAAAGAGGATGAAAGAGGGATTCACTGTCGGGGTCAAGAGAGTACTATATGGGCGGGAGTGCTTCCCAATACTCCTAATAATCCCTAAGTAATCTATTCCAATGCATAATAACAGAAGGAGGATGAAAGAGGGATTAACTGTGGGGGTCAAGAAAGTGCTATATATGCGGGAAGGCTTCCCAATACTCTTAATGATCCCTATGTAATCCATTCCAATGCATAATAACAGAAGGAGGATGAAAGAGGGATTCACTGCCGGGGTCAAAAGAGTGCTATATGGGCGGGAGGGCTTCCCAATACTCCAAATGATCCCTGAGTTATCTATTCCAATGCATAATAACAGAAGGAGGATGAAAAAGGGATTCAGTGTCGGGGTCAAGAGAGTACTATATGGGCGGGAGGGCTTCCCAATTCTCCTAATGATGCCTAAGTAATCTATTCCAATGCATAATAACAGAAGGAGGATGGAAGAGGGATTCACTGTCGGGGTCAAAAGAGTGCTATATGGGCGGGAAGGCTTCCCAATACTCCTAATGATCTCTAAGTAATCTATTCCAATGCATAATAACAGAAGGAGGATGAAAGAGGGATTCACTGTCGGGGTCAAGAGAGTGCTATATGGGCGGGAGGGCTTCCCAATACTCCTAATGATCCCAAAGTAATCTATTCCAATGCAAAATAACATAAGGAGGGTGATAGAGGGATTCACTGTCTTGGTCAAGAGAGTGCCTTATTGGCGGGAAGGCTTCTCAATACTCCTAATGATCCCTAGTTAATCTATCCCAATGCATAATAACAGAAGGAGGATGAAAGAGGGATTCACTGTCGGGGTCAAGAGAGTGCTTTATGGGCGGGAGGGCTTCCCAATACTCCTAATGATCCCTAGTTAATCTATTCCAATGCATAATAACAAAAGGAGTATGAAAGAGGGATTCACTGTGGGGGTCGAGAGAGTGCTATATGGGGGGGAGGTCTTCCCAATACTCCTAATGATCCCTAAGTATTCTATTCCAATGGATAATAACAGAAGGAGGATGAAAGAGGGATTCAGTGTTGGGGTCAAGAGAGTGCTATATGGGCAGGAAGGCTTCCCAATACTCCTAATGATCCCTAAGTAATCAATTCCAATGCAAAATTACAGAAGGAGGATGAAAGAGGGATTCACTGTCGGGGTCAAGAGAGTACTATATGGGCGGGAGGGCTTCCCAATACTCCTAATGATCCCTAAGTAATCTATTCCAATTCATAATAACAGAAGGAGCATGAAAAAGGGATTCACTGTCGGGGTCAAGAGAGTGCTATATGGGTGGGAAGGCTTCCCAATACTCCTTATGATCCCTAGTTAATCTATTCCAAAGGAAAATAACAGAAGGAGGGTGAAAGAGGGATTCACTGTCGGGGTAAAGAGAGTGCTTTATGGGTGGGAAGGCTTCCCAATACTCCCAATGATCCCTAGTTTATCTATTCCAATGCATAATAACAGAAGGAGGATGAAAGAGGGATTCACTGTCGGGGTCAAGAGAGTGCTATATGGGTGGGAAGGCCTCCCAATACTCCCAATGATCCCTAGTTTATCTATTCCAATGGAAAATAACAGAAGGAGGATGAAAGAGGGATTCACTGTCGGGGTCAAGAGAGTGGTATATGGGCGGGAGGGCTTCCCAATACTCCTAATGATCCGTAGTTAATCTATTCCAATGCATAATAACAAAAGGAGGATGAAAGAGGGATTCACTGTGGGGGTCAAGAGAGTGCTATATGGGGGGGAGGGCTTCCCAATACTCCTAATGATCCCTATGTAATCTATTCCAATGGATAATAACAGAAGGAGGATGAAAGAGGGATTCAGTGTTGGGGTCAAGAGAGTGCTATATAGGCGGGAGGGCTTCCCAATACTCCTAATGATCCCTAAGTAATCAATTCCAATGCAAAATAACAGATGGAGGATGAAAGAGGGATTCACTGTCGGGGTCAAGAGAGTACTATATGGACGGGAAGGCTTCCCAATACTCCTAATGATCCCTAAGTAATCTATTCCAATGCATAATAACAGAAGGAGGATGAAAGAGGGATTCACTGTCGGGGTCAAAAGAGTGCTATATGGGCGGGAGGGCTTCCCAATACTCTTAATGATCCCTAAGTAATCTATTCCAATGCATAATAACAGAAGGAGGATGAAAAAGGGATTCACTGTGGGGGTCAAGAGAGTGCTATATGGGTGGGAAGGCTTCCCAATACTCCTAATGATCCCTAAGTAATCTATTCCAATGCATAATAACAGAAGGAGGATGAAAGATGGATTCAGTGTTGGGGTCAAGAGAGTGCTATATAAACGGAGGGCTTCCCAATACTCTTAATGATCCCTAAATAATCAATTCCAATGCAAAATAACAGAAAGAGGATGAAAGAAGGATTCACTGTCGGGGTCAAGAGAGTACTATATGGAGGGGAAGGCTTCCCAATACTCCTAATGATCCCTAAGTAATCTATTCCAATGCATAATAACAGAAGGAGGATGAAAAAGGGATTCAGTGTCAGGGTCAAAAGAGTACTATATGGGCAGGAGGGCTTCCTAATACTCCTAATGATCCCGAAGTAATCTATTCCAATGCAAAATAACAGAAGGAGGATGAAAGAGGGATTCACTGTCGGGGTCAAGAGAGTACTATGTGGGCGGGAGGGCTTCATAATACTCCTAATCATCCCTAAGTAATATATTCCAATGCATAATAACAGAAGGAGGATGAAAGAGGGATTCACTGTCGGGGTCAAGATAGTACTATATGATCGGGAGAGCTTCCCAATACTCCTAATGATCCCTAGTTAATCTATTCCAATGGAAAATAACAAAAGGAGGGTGAAAGAGGGATTCACTGTCGAGGTCAAGAGAGTGCTATATGGGCGGGAAGGCTTTCTAATACTCCTAATGATCCCTCGTTAATCTATTCCAATGCATAATAACAGAAGGGGGGTGAAAGAGGGATTCACTGTCGGGGTCAAGAGAGTGCTATATGGGTGGGAAGGCTTCCCAATACTCCTAATGATCCCTAAGTAACCTATTTCACTGAATGGATAATAACAGAAGGGGGGGGGGTGAAAGAGGGATCCACTGTCGGGGTCAAGAGAGTGCTATATGGGCTTGAAAGCTTCCCAATACTCCTAATGATCCCTAAGTAACCTATTTCACTGAATGGATAATAACAGAAGGGGGGGGCGGGGTACTAGAGTGAATACAGAGTTGGGGTCAAGAGAGACTTAAATGGGTGAGAAGGCTTCCCAATACTCCTAATGATCCCTAAGTAATATATTCAATGGATAATAACAGAAGGGGGGTGAAAGAGGGAATATAGAGTCGGGGTCAAAAGAGTCCTATATAGGGGGGAAGGCTTCCCAATACTCCTAATGATCCCTAAGTAATATATTTTAATGGATAATAACAGAAGGGGTGAAAGAGGGAATACAATGTCGGGGTCAAGAGAGTTCCTATATGGGTGGGAAGGCTTCCCAATACTCCTAATGATCCCTTAGTAATCTATTTCAATGGATAATAACAGAAGGGGTGAGCAAGAGGGAATACAGAGTCGGGGTCAAGAGAGTCCTAAATGGGTGGAGAGGCTTCCCAATACTCCTAATGATCCCTAAGTAATATATTTCAATGGATAATAACAGAAGGGGGTGGAAGAGGGAATACAGGGTCGGGGTCAAGAAAGTCCTATATGGGTGGGAAGGCTTCTCAATACTCCTAATGATCCCTAAGTAATATATTTCATTGGATAATAACAGAAGGGGGTGGAAAAGGGAATACAGAGTCGGGGTCAAGAGAGTACTATATGGGTGGGAAGGCTTCCCAATATTAATACTGATCCTAAGTAATCTATTTCAATGGATAATAACAGAAGGAGTGGTGAAAAAGGGAATACAATGTCGGGGTCAAGAGAGTCCTATATGGGTGGGAAGGCTTCCCAATACTCCTAATGATCCCTAAGTAATCTATTACAATCAATATTAACAGAAAGGGGGTGAAAGAGGGAATACAAAATTGGGGTCAAGAGATTCCTATATGGGTGGGAAGGCTTCCCAATACTCCTAATGATCCCTTAGTAATCTATTTCAATGGATAATAACAGAAGGGGGGTGAAAGAGGGAATACAGAGTCGGGGTCAAGAGAGTCCTAAATGGGTGGAGAGGCTTCCCAATACTCCTAATGATCCCTAAGTAATATATTTCAATGGATGATAACAGAAGGGGGTGGAAGAGGGAATACAGGGTCGGGGTCAAGAAAGTCCTATATGGGTGGGAAGGCTTCTCAATACTCCTAATGATCCCTAAGTAATATATTTCATTGGATAATAACAGAAGGAGGTGGAAAAGGGAATACAGAGTCGGGGTCAAGAGAGTACTATATGGGTGGGAAGGCTTCCCAATACTCCTACTGATTCCTAAGTAATCTATTTCAATGGATAATAACAGAAGGGGTGGTGAAAGAGGGAATACAGAGTCGGGGTCATGAGAGTCCTATATGGGTGGGGAGGCTGCCCAATACTCCTAATGATCCCTAAGTATTCTATTTCAATTGATAATAACAGAGGGGAGGGGTGAAAGAGGGATTACAGAGTCGGGGTCAAGAGAGTGGCTTGTGGGTGTGAAGGCTTCCCAATACTCCTAATGATCTCTAAGTAATATATTTCAATGGATAATAACAGAAGGGGGTGAATGAGGGAATACTGAGTCTGGTTCAAGAGAGTCCTATATGGGCGGGAAGGCTTCCCAATACTCGTAATGATCGCTAATGAATCTATTCCAATGGAAAATAACAGAAGGAGGGTGAAAGATGGATTCAATGTCGGGGTAAAGAGAGTGCTATATGGGTGGGAAGGCTTCCCAATACTCCTAATGATCCCTAGTTAATCTATTCCAATGCATAATAACAAAAGGAGGAT
The DNA here is from genome assembly GCF_036898095.1 of Palaemon carinicauda. Lineage (NCBI taxonomy): Eukaryota > Metazoa > Arthropoda > Malacostraca > Decapoda > Palaemonidae > Palaemon > Palaemon carinicauda. The sequence continues at coordinate 45,169 of NW_027171715.1, forward strand.
GAAAGAGGGATTCACTGTGAGGGTCAGGAGAGTGCTATATGGGGGGGGGGAGGGCTTCCCAATACTCCTAATGATCCCTAAGTATTCTATTCCAATGCATAATAACAGAAGGAGGATGAAAGAGGGATTCAGTGTTGGGGTCAAGAGAGTGCTATATAGGAGAGAGGGCTTCCCAATACTCCTAATGATCCCTAAGTAATCAATTCCAATGCAAAATAACAGAAAGAGGATGAAAGAGGGATTCACTGTCGGGGTCAAGAGAGTACTATATGGGCGGGAGTGCTTCCCAATACTCCTAATAATCCCTAAGTAATCTATTCCAATGCATAATAACAGAAGGAGGATGAAAGAGGGATTAACTGTGGGGGTCAAGAAAGTGCTATATATGCGGGAAGGCTTCCCAATACTCTTAATGATCCCTATGTAATCCATTCCAATGCATAATAACAGAAGGAGGATGAAAGAGGGATTCACTGCCGGGGTCAAAAGAGTGCTATATGGGCGGGAGGGCTTCCCAATACTCCAAATGATCCCTGAGTTATCTATTCCAATGCATAATAACAGAAGGAGGATGAAAAAGGGATTCAGTGTCGGGGTCAAGAGAGTACTATATGGGCGGGAGGGCTTCCCAATTCTCCTAATGATGCCTAAGTAATCTATTCCAATGCATAATAACAGAAGGAGGATGGAAGAGGGATTCACTGTCGGGGTCAAAAGAGTGCTATATGGGCGGGAAGGCTTCCCAATACTCCTAATGATCTCTAAGTAATCTATTCCAATGCATAATAACAGAAGGAGGATGAAAGAGGGATTCACTGTCGGGGTCAAGAGAGTGCTATATGGGCGGGAGGGCTTCCCAATACTCCTAATGATCCCAAAGTAATCTATTCCAATGCAAAATAACATAAGGAGGGTGATAGAGGGATTCACTGTCTTGGTCAAGAGAGTGCCTTATTGGCGGGAAGGCTTCTCAATACTCCTAATGATCCCTAGTTAATCTATCCCAATGCATAATAACAGAAGGAGGATGAAAGAGGGATTCACTGTCGGGGTCAAGAGAGTGCTTTATGGGCGGGAGGGCTTCCCAATACTCCTAATGATCCCTAGTTAATCTATTCCAATGCATAATAACAAAAGGAGTATGAAAGAGGGATTCACTGTGGGGGTCGAGAGAGTGCTATATGGGGGGGAGGTCTTCCCAATACTCCTAATGATCCCTAAGTATTCTATTCCAATGGATAATAACAGAAGGAGGATGAAAGAGGGATTCAGTGTTGGGGTCAAGAGAGTGCTATATGGGCAGGAAGGCTTCCCAATACTCCTAATGATCCCTAAGTAATCAATTCCAATGCAAAATTACAGAAGGAGGATGAAAGAGGGATTCACTGTCGGGGTCAAGAGAGTACTATATGGGCGGGAGGGCTTCCCAATACTCCTAATGATCCCTAAGTAATCTATTCCAATTCATAATAACAGAAGGAGCATGAAAAAGGGATTCACTGTCGGGGTCAAGAGAGTGCTATATGGTGGGAAGGCTTCCCAATACTCCTTATGATCCCTAGTTAATCTATTCCAAAGGAAAATAACAGAAGGAGGGTGAAAGAGGGATTCACTGTCGGGGTAAAGAGAGTGCTTTATGGGTGGGAAGGCTTCCCAATACTCCCAATGATCCCTAGTTTATCTATTCCAATGCATAATAACAGAAGGAGGATGAAAGAGGGATTCACTGTCGGGGTCAAGAGAGTGCTATATGGGTGGGAAGGCCTCCCAATACTCCCAATGATCCCTAGTTTATCTATTCCAATGGAAAATAACAGAAGGAGGATGAAAGAGGGATTCACTGTCGGGGTCAAGAGAGTGGTATATGGGCGGGAGGGCTTCCCAATACTCCTAATGATCCGTAGTTAATCTATTCCAATGCATAATAACAAAAGGAGGATGAAAGAGGGATTCACTGTGGGGGTCAAGAGAGTGCTATATGGGGGGGAGGGCTTCCCAATACTCCTAATGATCCCTATGTAATCTATTCCAATGGATAATAACAGAAGGAGGATGAAAGAGGGATTCAGTGTTGGGGTCAAGAGAGTGCTATATAGGCGGGAGGGCTTCCCAATACTCCTAATGATCCCTAAGTAATCAATTCCAATGCAAAATAACAGATGGAGGATGAAAGAGGGATTCACTGTCGGGGTCAAGAGAGTACTATATGGACGGGAAGGCTTCCCAATACTCCTAATGATCCCTAAGTAATCTATTCCAATGCATAATAACAGAAGGAGGATGAAAGAGGGATTCACTGTCGGGGTCAAAAGAGTGCTATATGGGCGGGAGGGCTTCCCAATACTCTTAATGATCCCTAAGTAATCTATTCCAATGCATAATAACAGAAGGAGGATGAAAAAGGGATTCACTGTGGGGGTCAAGAGAGTGCTATATGGGTGGGAAGGCTTCCCAATACTCCTAATGATCCCTAAGTAATCTATTCCAATGCATAATAACAGAAGGAGGATGAAAGATGGATTCAGTGTTGGGGTCAAGAGAGTGCTATATAGACGGAGGGCTTCCCAATACTCTTAATGATCCCTAAATAATCAATTCCAATGCAAAATAACAGAAAGAGGATGAAAGAAGGATTCACTGTCGGGGTCAAGAGAGTACTATATGGAGGGGAAGGCTTCCCAATACTCCTAATGATCCCTAAGTAATCTATTCCAATGCATAATAACAGAAGGAGGATGAAAAAGGGATTCAGTGTCAGGGTCAAAAGAGTACTATATGGGCAGGAGGGCTTCCTAATACTCCTAATGATCCCGAAGTAATCTATTCCAATGCAAAATAACAGAAGGAGGATGAAAGAGGGATTCACTGTCGGGGTCAAGAGAGTACTATATGGCGGGAGGGCTTCATAATACTCCTAATCATCCCTAAGTAATATATTCCAATGCATAATAACAGAAGGAGGATGAAAGAGGGATTCACTGTCGGGGTCAAGATAGTACTATATGATCGGGAGAGCTTCCCAATACTCCTAATGATCCCTAGTTAATCTATTCCAATGGAAAATAACAAAAGGAGGGTGAAAGAGGGATTCACTGTCGAGGTCAAGAGAGTGCTATATGGGCGGGAAGGCTTTCTAATACTCCTAATGATCCCTCGTTAATCTATTCCAATGCATAATAACAGAAGGGGGGTGAAAGAGGGATTCACTGTCGGGGTCAAGAGAGTGCTATATGGGTGGGAAGGCTTCCCAATACTCCTAATGATCCCTAAGTAACCTATTTCACTGAATGGATAATAACAGAAGGGGGGGGGGTGAAAGAGGGATCCACTGTCGGGGTCAAGAGAGTGCTATATGGGCTTGAAAGCTTCCCAATACTCCTAATGATCCCTAAGTAACCTATTTCACTGAATGGATAATAACAGAAGGGGGGGGGGTACTAGAGTGAATACAGAGTTGGGGTCAAGAGAGACTTAAATGGGTGAGAAGGCTTCCCAATACTCCTAATGATCCCTAAGTAATATATTCAATGGATAATAACAGAAGGGGGGTGAAAGAGGGAATATAGAGTCGGGGTCAAAAGAGTCCTATATAGGGGGGAAGGCTTCCCAATACTCCTAATGATCCCTAAGTAATATATTTTAATGGATAATAACAGAAGGGGTGAAAGAGGGATTCACTGTCGGGGTCAAGAGAGTGCTATATGGGCAGGGAAGGCTTCCCAATACTCCTAATGATCCCTAAGTAATCTATTAATGCATAATAACAGAAGGGGGGTGAAAGAGGGATTCACTGTAGGGGTCAAGAGAGTGCTATATGGGCGGGAAGGCTTCCCAATACTCCTAATGATCCCTAAGTAATCTATTCCAATGCATAATAACAGAAGGGGGGTGAAAGAGGGATTCACTGTCGGGGTCAAGAGAGTGCTATATGGGCGGGAAGGCTTCCCAATACTCCTAATGATCCTAAGTAATCTATTCCAATGCATAATAACAGAAGGGTGGGTGAAAGAGGGATCACTCTCGGGGTCAAGAGAGTGCTATATGGGCTTGGGAAAGCTTCCCAATACTCCTAATGATCCCTAAGTAACCTATTTCAATGGATAATAACAGAAGGGGGTGAAGAGGGAATACAGAGTCGGGGTCAAGAGAGTTTTATATGGGTGAGAAGGCTTCCCAATACTCCTAATGATCCCTAAGTAATATATTTCAATGGATAATAACAGAAGGGGGCTGAAAGAGGGAATAGAGAGTCGGGGTCAAGAGAGTCCTATATGGGTGGGAAGGCTTCCCAATACTCCTAATGATCCCTAGTAATATATTTCAATGGATAATAACAGAAGGGGTGAAAGAGGGAATACAGAGTCGGGGTCAAGAGAGTACTATATGGGTGGGAGGCTTCCCAATACTCCTAATGATCCCTAAGTAATCTATTTCAATGGATAATAACAGAAGGGGGTGAAAAAGGGAATACAATGTCGGGGTCAAGAGAGTCCTATATGGGTGGGAAGGCTTCCCAATACTCCTAATGATCCCTAAGTAATCTATTACAATGGATAATAACAGAAGGAGGGGTGAAAGAGGGAATACAAGTTGGGGTCAAGAGAGTCTATATGGGTGGGAAGGCTTCCCAATACTCCTACTGATCCCTAAGTAATCTATTTCAATGGATAATAACAGAAGGGGGTGAAAGAGGGAATACAGAGTCGGGGTCAAGAGAGTCCTATATGGGTGGAGAGGCTTCCCAATACTCCTAATGATCCCTAAGTAATTATTTCAATGGATAATAACAAGAGGGGTGAAAGAGGGATACAGAGTCGGGGTCAAGAGAGTACTATATGGGTGGGAAGGCTTCCCAATACTCCTAATGATTCCTAAGTAATCTATTTCAATGGATAATAACAGAAGGGGTGGTGAAAGAGGGAATACAGAGTCGGGGTCAAGAGAGTCCTATATGGGTGGGAGGCTTCCCAATACTCCTAATGATCCCTAAGTAATATATTCAATGGATAATAACAGAAGGGGGTGGAAAAGGAATACAGAGTCGGGGTCAAGAGAGTACTATATGGGTGGGAAGGCTTCCCAATACTCCTAATGATCCCTAAGTAATCTATTTCAATGATAATAACAGAGGGGAGGGGTGAAAGAGGGAATACAGAGTCGGGGTCAAGAGAGAGGCTATATGGGTGGGAAGGCTTCCCAATACTCCTAATGATCCCTAAGTAATATATTTCAATGGATAATAACAGAAGGGGGTGAAAGAGGGAATACTGAGTGTGGTTCAAGAGAGTCATATATGGGCGGGAATGCTTCCCAATACTCGTAATGATCGCTAAGTAATCTATTCCAATGCAAAATAACAGAAGGAGGGTGAAAGAGGGATTTACTGTCGGGGTCAAGAGAGTGCTATATGGGCGGGAAGGCTTCCCAATACCTCCTAATGATCCCTAAGTAATCTATTCCAATGCGATAATAACAGAAGGAGGATGAAAGAGGGAATTCACTGTCGGGGTCAAGAGAGTGCTATATGGGCGGGAAGGCTTCACAATACTCCTAATGATCCCTAAATAATATATTCCAATGCATAATAACAGAAGAGGATGAAAGAGGGATTCACTGTCGGGGTCAAGATAGTGTTATATGGCGGGAGGGCTTCCCAATACTCCTAATGATCCCTAAGTAATCTATTCCAATGGAAAATAACAGAAGGAGAGTGAAAGAGGGATTCACTGTCGGGGTCAAGAGAGTGCTATATGGGTGGGAAGGCTTCCCAATACTCCTAATGATCCCTAAGTAATCTATTCTAATGCATAATAACAAAGGAGGATGAAAGAGGGATTCACTCTGAGGGTCAAGAGAGTGCTATATGGGCGGGAAGGCTTCCCAATACTCTTATAGCCCTAGTTAATCTATTCCAATGCATAATAACAGAAGGAGGATGAAAGAGGGATTCACTGTCGGGGTCAAGAGAGTATTATATGGGCGGGAGTGCTTCCCAATACTCCTAATGATCCCTAAGTAATCTATTCCAATTCCTAATAACAGAAGGGGGGTGAAGGAGGGATTCACTGTCTTGGTCAAGAGAGTGCTATATATGCGGGAAGGCTTCCCAATACTCCCAATGATCCCTATGTAATCTATTCCAATGCATAATAACAGAAGGAGGATGGAAGAGGGATTCACTGCCGGGGTCAAGAGAGTGCTATATGGGCGGGAGGGCTTCCCAATACTCCTATTGATCCATAAGTAATCTATTCCAATGCATAATAACAGAAGGAGGATGAAAGAGGGATTCAGTGTCGGGGTCAAGAGATTACTATATGGGCGGGAGGGCTTCCCAATACTCCTAATGATGCCTAAGTAATCTATTCCAATGCATAATAACAGAAGGAGGATGGAAGAGGGATTCACTGTCGGGGTCAAAAGAGTGCTATATGGGCGGGAGGGCTTCCCAATACTCCTAATGATCCCTAAGTATTTTATTCCAATGCATAATAACAGAAGGAGGATGAAAGAGGGATTCACTGTCGGGGTCATGAGAGTGCTATATGGGCGGTAAGGCTTCCCAATACTCTTATAGCCCTAGTTAATCTATTCCAATGCATAATAACAGAAGGAGGATGAAAGAGGGATTCACTGTCGGGGTCAAGAGAGTATTATATGGGCGGGAGTGCTTCCCAATACTCCTAATGATCCCTAAGTAATCTATTCCAATTCCTAATAACAGAAGGGGGGTGAAGGAGGGATTCACTGTCTTGGTCAAGAGAGTGCTATATATGCGGGAAGGCTTCCCAATACTCCCAATGATCCCTATGTAATCTATTCCAATGCATAATAACAGAAGGAGGATGGAAGAGGGATTCACTGCCGGGGTCAAGAGAGTGCTATATGGGCGGGAGGGCTTCCCAATACTCCTATTGATCCATAAGTAATCTATTCCAATGCATAATAACAGAAGAAGGATGAAAGAGGGATTCAGTGTCGGGGTCAAGAGATTACTATATGGGCGGGAGGGCTTCCCAATACTCCTAATGATGCCTAAGTAATCTATTCCAATGCATAATAACAGAAGGAGGATGGAAGAGGGATTCACTGTCGGGGTCAAAAGAGTGCTATATGGGCGGGAGGGCTTCCCAATACTCCTAATGATCCCTAAGTATTTTATTCCAATGCATAATAACAGAAGGAGGATGAAAGAGGGATTCACTGTCGGGGTCATGAGAGTGCTATATGGGCGGTAAGGCTTCCCAATACTCTTATAGCCCTAGTTAATCTATTCCAATGCATAATAACAGAAGGAGGATGAAAGAGGGATTCACTGTCGGGGTCAAGAGAGTATTATATGGGCGGGAGTGCTTCCCAATACTCCTAATGATCCCTAAGTAATCTATTCCAATGCCTAATAACAGAAGGGGGGTGAAGGAGGGATTCACTGTCGGGGTCAAGAGAGTGCTATATATGCGGGAAGGCTTCCCAATACTCCTAATGATCCCTACGTAATCTATTCCAATGCATAATAACAGAAGGAGGATGGAAGAGGGATTCACTGCCGGGGTCAAGAGAGTGCTATATGGGCGGGAGGGCTTCCCAATACTCCTATTGATCCCTAAGTAATCTATTCCAATGCATAATAACAGAAGGAGGATGAAAGAGGGATTCAGTGTCGGGGTCAAGAGATTACTATATGGGCGGGAGGGCTTCCCAATACTCCTAATGATGCCTAAGTAATCTATTCCAATGCATAATAACAAAAGGAGGATGAAAGAGGGATTCACTGTCGGGGTCAAGAGAGTGCTATATGGACGGGAGGGCTTCCCAATACTCATAATGATCCGTAGTTAATCTATTCCAATGCAAAATAACATAAGGAGAGTGTAGAGGGATTCACTGTCTTGGTCAAGAGATTGCCTTATGGCCGGGAAGGCTTCCCAATACTCCTAATGATCCCTAAGTAATCTATTCCAATGCATAATAACAAAAGGAGGATGAAAGAGGGATTCACTGTGGGGGTCAAGAGAGTGCTATATAGGCGGGAGGGCTTCCCAATACTCCTAATGATCACTAAGTAATCTATTCCAATGCATAATAACAGAAGGAGGATGAAAGAGGGATTCACTGTGAGGGTCAAGAGAGTGCTATATAGGCGGGAGGGCTTCCCAATACTCTTAATGATCCCTAAGTAATCTATTCCAATGCATAATAACAGAAGAAGGATGAAATAGGGATTCAGTGTCGTGGTCAAGAGAGTACTATATGGGCGGGAGGGCTTCCCAATACTCCTAATGATCCCTAAGTAATCTATTCCAATGCATAATAACAGAAGGAGGATGAAAGAGTGATTCACTGTCGGGGTCAAGAGAGTGCTATATGGGTGGGAAGGCTTCCCAATACTCCTAATGATCCCTAGTTAATCTATTCCAAAGGAAAATAACAGAAGGAGGGTGAAAGAGGGATTCACTGTCGGGGTAAAGAGAGTGCTATATGGGTGGGAAGGCTTCCCAATACTCCCAATGATCCCTAGTTTATCTATTCCAATGCATAATAACAGAAGGAGGATGAAAGAGGGATTCACTGTCGGGGTCAAGAGAGTGCTATATGGGTGGGAAGGCTTCCCAATACTCCCAATGATCACTAGTTTATCTATTCCAATGCATAATAACAGAAGGAGGATGAAAGAGGGATTCACTTTCAGGGTCAAGAGAGTGCTATATGGGCGGGAGGGCTTTCCAATACTCCTATTGATCCCTAAGTAATCAATTCCAATGCAAAATAACAGAAGGAGGATGAAAGAGGGATTCACTGTCGGGATCAAGTGAGTACTATATGGACGGGAAGGCTTCCCAATACTCCTAATGATCCCTAAGTAATCTATTCCAATGCATAATAACAGAAGGAGGATGAAAGAGGGATTCACTTTCAGGGTCAACAGAGTGCTATATGGGCGGGAGGGCTTCCCAATACTCCTAATGATCCCTAAGTAATCTATTCCAATGCATAATAACAGAAGGAGGATGAAAGAGGGATTCAGTGTCAGGGTCAAGAGAGTACTATATGGGCGGGAGGGCATCCTAATACTCCGAATGATCCCGAAGTAATCTATTCCAATGCAAAGTAACAGAAGGAGTATGAAAGAGGGATTCACTGTCGGGGTCAAGAGGGTGCTATATGGGCGGGAGGGCTTCATAATACTCCTAATGATCCCTAAGTAATATATTCCAATGGATAATAACAGAAGGGGATGAAAGAGGGATTCACTCTCGGGGTCAAGATAGTGCTATATGATCGGGAGGGCTTCCCAATACTCCTAATGATCCCTAGTTTATCTATTCCAATGCATAATAACAGAAGGAGGATGAAAGAGGGATTCACTGTCGGGGTCAAGAGAGTGCTATATGGGTGGGAAGGCTTCCCAATACTCCCAATGATCCCTAGTTTATCTATTCCAATGCATAATAACAGAAGGAGGATGAAAGAGGGATTCACTGTCGGGGTCAAAAGAGTGCTATATGGGCGGGAGGGCTTCCCAATACTCCTAATGATCCCTAAGTAATCTATTCCAATGCATAATAACAGAAGGAGGATGAAAGAGGGATTCACTGTCGGGGTCAAAAGAGTGCTATATGGGCGGGAGGGCTTCCCAATACTCCTAATGATCCCTAAGTAATCTATTCCAATGCATAATAACAGAAGGAGGATGAAAGAGGGATTCACTGTCGGGGTCAAAAGAGTGCTATATGGGCGGGAGGGCTTCCCAATACTCCTATTGATCCCTAAGTAATCAATTCTAATGCAAAATAACAGAAGGAGGATGAAAGAGGGATTCACTGTCGGGGTCAAGAGAGTACTATATGGACGGGAAGGCTTCCCAATACTCCTAATGATCCCTAAGTAATCTATTCCAATGCATAATAACAGAAGGAGGATGAAAGAGGGATTCACTTTCAGGGTCAAGAGAGTGCTATACGGGCGGGAGGGCTTCCCAATACTCCTAATGATCCCTAAGTAATCTATTCCAATGCATAATAACAGAAGGAGGATGAAAGAGGGATTCAGTGTCAGGGTCAAGAGAGTGCTATATGGGCTTGAAACCTTCCCAATACTCCTAATGATCCCTAAGTAACCTATTTCACTGAATGGGTAATAATAGAAGGGGGGGGGAGGGGGTGCAAGAGTGAATACAGAGTCAGGGTCCAGAGAGACTTATATGGGTGAGAAGGCTTCCAATACTCCTAATGATCCCTAACTAATATATTTCAATGGATAATAACAGAAGGGGGCTGAAAGAGGGAATACAGAGTCGGGGTCAAGAGAGTCCTATATGGGTGAGAAGGCTTCCCAATACTCCTAATGATCCCTAAGTAATATCTTTCAATGGATAATAACAGAAGGGGGTGAAAGAGGGAATACAGAGTCAGGTTCAAGAGAGTCCTATATGGGCGGGTAGACATCCCAATACTCCTAATGATCACTAAGTAATCTATTTCAATGGATAATAACAGAATGGGGGTGAAAGAGGGAATACAGAGTCGGGGTCAAGAGAGTGCTTTATGGGTGCGAAGGCTTCCCAATATTTCTAATGATCCCTAAGTAATATATTTCAATGCATAATAACAAAAGGAGGGATAAAGAGGGAATACAGAGTCGCGGTGAAGAGAGTTCTACATGGGTGGGAAGGCTACCCATTACTCCTAATGATCCCTATGTAATCTATTTCAATGGATAATAACAGAAGGGGTGAAAGAGGGAATACTGAGTCTGGTTCAAGAGAGTCCTCTATGGGCGGGAAGGCTTCCCAATACTCCTAATGATCCCTAAGTAATCTATTTCAATGGAAAATAACAGAAGGGGGGTGAGAGAGGGAATACAGAGTCGGGGTCAAGAGAGTCCTATATGAGCGAGAAGGCTTCCCAATACACCTAATGATCCCTAAGTAATCAATCTCAATGGATAATAACAGGAAGGGGGTGGAAGAGGGAATACAGAGTTGGGGTCAAGAGAGTCCTATATGGGCGGGAAGGCTTCCCAATACTCTTAATGATCCATAAGTAATCTATTTATATCGATAATAACAGAAGGGGGGTGAAAGAGGGAATACAGAGTCGGGTCAAGAGAGTCTTATATGAGTGGGAAGGTTCCCCAATACACCTAATAATCCCTTAGTAATCTATTTCAATTGATAATAACAGAAGGGGGGTGAAAGAGGGGATACACAGTCGGGGTAAAGAGAGTGCGATATGGGCGGGAAGTCTTCCCAATACTGCTAATGATCCCTAAGTAATATATTTCAATGGATAATAACAGAAGTGGGTGAAAGAGGGAATACACAGTCGAGGTGAAGAGAGGGCTATATGGGCGGGAAGGCTTCTCAATACTCCTAATGATCCCTAGGTAATCTATTTCAATGGATAATAACAGAAGTGGGTGAAAGAGGGAATACACAGTCGGGGTCAAGAGATTTCTATATGAGTGGGAAGGCTTATCAATACTCCTAATGATCCCTAGGTAATCTATTACAATGGATGATAACAGAATGGGGGTGAAAGAGGGAATACAGAGTCGGGGTCAAGAGAGTCTTATATGAGAGAGAAGGCTTCCCAATACACCTAATAATCCCTAAGTAATCAATTTCAATGGATAATAACAGGAAGGGGGTGAAAGAGGGAATACAGAGTCGGGTTCAAGAGAGTCCTATATGGGTGGAAAGGCTTCCCAATACTCCTAATGATCCCCAAGTAATATAGTTCAGTGGATAATAACAGAAGGGTGGTGAAAGAGGGAATACAGAGTCGGGGTCAAGAGAGTCCTATATGGGTGGGAAGGCTTCCCAATACTCCTAATGATCCCCAAGTAATATAGTTCAGTGGATAATAACAGAAGGGGGGTGAAAGAGGGAATACAGAGTCGGTGTCAAGAGAGTACTATATGGGTGGGAAGGCTTCCCAATACTCCCAATGATCCCTAAGTAATATATTATCGGAAAACAGGGGGTGGTTTAAATATGTGAATATAAAATCAATATGTAATGACCACGATCATATCATTAAACCTTGCATTTTTAAGTGAAAAGGTAGAAATGGAGAACATGCATTTTAAATATTTAATAAATTTAAATTTAAATGGTTAGACATTTATGAATACATAATTTAGAATTATATAAATTTCACTGTAGCAGCTGGTGGTGGAATGACGTAAACGAGTCTTCGAAATGCACAATTATACGAGATTTTAAGGTTCACAACTGCGAGGGCTTAACCTTCTTCCTTTCACTCATCCGCTAAAAAATACAAAGGAGATTCAACCACGGGAAAAATCAGAACAACAAACACAACACTAACAAAAAGTAATTAAAATAAATCAACAAAAATTCAACACTAATCAAAATATCAATTCCTGTAATCGCATGACTAAAATCTAAAATTTTCATATAAATCAAAATCTTAAAATCAACGAATCACCGAAAACAGCAATTAACTAATCACGAAATCACTCACGTAAATATTTGCTCAAATCACCACTAAATCACAACAGCTCTAAAATTATCAGAAACGAATAGCAAATTCTACGAGTAGTCAAATACTTGAGTAATAAATTTATAGACTGCATAGAATTCACAGGTTCAATCTAGCAAGAATTTAATTAATTAAAATACTTAAATTATTTTCAAAACACTGGCATATAGAATATGTAATGCAAGAACAAGCATTAAAGCCCCTTATGCTCACCCTGTTGCGATAACAGTTCTGGCGAATGAGGAAAAAATCATTCAACAGACGATCATCGCTAAGCAGCGTCCGGATCCCATCCTCGATGAATTAGTATGTAATTGTTTCCATGGTAGAGGAAAAATCCATAATAATTAATCCAGCGTGTGTATAAATCCTAAAATCCACTTGAATAATGAATGTAAGGTTGCTGAAGACTGGTGCTGTGTGAAAAAACTTCACAACGACGTTAGCGGCAGGCAGATATAACTGGATGTAACTACTGTAGAGTAGTTACTATCTAAAAGCAAAGGGGCAATTAGCGACACTCCTGTATGCCAAATTAATAATTTGAAGATTTTTCAATGAACTAGCATAAAAAGACCATAAATAGAAGAAAGTTTTTTTAACATGTTTGAGGCCTGTGTCCTGCATTTGACTAATCATGGACGATGATGAGGAAAACGAATAATAATCCATGAATGAAAATTTGCAAATATGAACAGGCATCAATAGACCACAAACATACCGAGGTGGAATAACATAACTGAGGCCTTTGTCCTGCATTCGACTAATCATGGATGATAATCAAGAAAACGAATAATGATCCAGGAAAAAAAATCTGCAGATATGACCTGGCATAAAAAGACCATAAATTACATGAAAGTGGACTAATATGTCTGAGGCCTTCGTCCTGCATTCGACTAATCATGGATGATGATGAGGCAAAAGAATAATAATCCAAGAATAAAAATATGCAGATATGACCTGGCATCAAAAGACCATAAACAGAAGGAAGTGGACTAAAATGTCTGAGGCCTTTGTGCTGCATTGGACTAATCATGGAATTATAGTGACAAAAACGAACAAAAATCCCTGAATTAAAATTTGCAGATATGAACTGGCAATAAAAGACCATAGACAGACGGAAGTAGACTAACATGTCTAAGGCCTTTGTCCTGCATTCTACTAATCATGGCTGATGATGAGGAAAACGAATAATAATCCATGAATAAAAATATGGAGATATGAACTGGTATATTAAGACCAAAACCAAAAGGAAGTGGACTAACTAGTCTGAGGCCTTTGTCCTGCATTCGACTAATCATGGATGATGATGAGGAAAACTAATAATAATCCTTGAATAAAAATTTGCAGATATGAAGTGGCACCAAAAGACCATAGACCGACGAGAGTGGACTAACATGTCTGAGGCCTGTGTCCTGCATTTGACTGATCATGGATGATTATGAGGAAAACGAATAATAATTCATGAATGAGAATTTGCAGATATGAACTGGCATCAAAAGACCGTAAACAAATGGAAGTTGACTAACATGTCTGAAGCCTTTGTCCTGCCTTCGACTGATCATGGATGATGATGAGGAAAACGAATATTAGTAACTGAATAAAAATATGCAGATAAAAACTGACATAAAGAGACCAAAACCAGACGGAAGTGTACTAACACTTCTGAGGCCTTTGTCCTGCATTCGACTATTCATGGATGATGATGAGTAAAACGAATATTAGTAACTGAATAAAAATATTCAGATAAAAACTGAAATAAAGAGACCAAAAACAGACGGAAGTGTACTAAAACTTCTGAGGCCTTTGTCCTGCATTCGACTCTTCATGGATGAAGATGAGGAAAATTAATAATAATCCCTGAATAAAAATTTCCAGTTATGAACTGGCCTCAAAAGACAATAAACAGACGGAAGTGCACTAACACTTCTGAGGCCTTTGTCCTGCATTCAACTGATCATAGATGATGATGAGGAAAACGAATAATAATCAATGAATAAAAATGTGCAGATATGAACTGGCATCAAAAGACCATTCGACAGACGGAAGTGGACTAACATGTCTGAGGCCTTTGTCCTGCATTCGACTATTCATGGATGATAATGAGGAAAATGAATAATAATCCATGAATAAAAATATGCAGATTTGAACTAGCATAAAAAGACCATAAAGAGAAGGAAGTGGACTAAACTTTCTGAGACCTATGTCCTGCATTCGACTAATCATGGATGATGATGAAAATAATCCATGAATAAGAATTTGCAGATATGAACTGGCATCAAAAACCATAAACATACGGAAGTGGACTAACATGTCTGAGGCCTTTTTCTTGCATTCTACTGATCATGGATGATGATGAGGCAAACAAATAAAAATCCCTGAATAAAAATTTGCAGATATAAACTGGCATAGAAAGACAATAAACAGAAGGGTGTGGACTAACATGTCTGAAGCCTTTGTCCTGCATTCTACAATTCATGGATGATGATAAGGAAAACGAATATAAATACCTAAATAAAAATTTGCAGATATGAACTGGCATCAAAAGACCATTCGACAGACGGAAGTGGACTAACATGTCTGAGGCCTTTGTCCTGCATTCGACCTTTCATAAATGATGATGAGGAAAATGAATAATAATCCATGAATAAAAATCTGCAGATATTAACTGGCATCAAAAAACCATAAAAAGAAGGATGTGGACTAACATGTCTGAGGCCTTTGTCCTGCATTCGACTAATCATGGAAGTAGTTGGGGAAAACGAATAATAATCCATGAATAAAAATTTGCATATATGAACTGGCATCTAAAGACGATAAACAGACGGAAGTGGACTAACATGTCTGAGGCCTTTGTCCTGCATTCTGCTGATCATGGATGATGAGGAAAACGAATAATAATGCCTGAATAAAAATTTGCAGATATGCAGACGGAAGTGTACTAACACTTCTGAGGCCTTTGTCCTGCATTCGACTGTTCATGGATGAGGATGAGGAAAACGAATAATAATCCATGAATAAAAATATGCATATATGAACTGGCGTAAAAAGACCATAATCAGACGAAAGTGTACTAACATGTCTGAGACCTTTGTCCTGCCTTTCCTAATTGTGAACATCTTTAATTAAGTTTAATGCTTCATTAGTATTATAGTGTTGTCATCAGATAACAACACTTGACGATGTTTGTTGTTGTTGTGGAGTTTGGGAGACGGGCTGGGCAGGATGCAGCCGGAGTCTTATCTTTGATATCCTGTGGTGACGTCACAGAACTTGACTCTTGGCTTATATTTGTAAAGAGAATCATTTTAGTATCATTAAGTGTTTCACATCGATACCTTACGGCGGTTTTTATATTCGTTTGGTGTAACATGGGCTGATAACTCAGATCTTACTTAGAATTAGGGAAATGTGTGAATAACATGGAACATAGGAAAAAGTGACAGAAAATCATTAGTGCTTGAGTCAGATTACGAAAATATAAATTATTTGTATTTTCATACGACAAACAGACACAAATCCCTCTGACGATCATTTGCTTCCGTCAAATTCCGATGCTGCCTTCTTCAAGGAGAGATAGAAAGGTAGGTCTTCCACATATATTTTATGAGTGAAACTTGAAGGATGGTCTTTGTATAAAATATCTCAAGGATATATTTACATATATTTGGATCTATTTGAATGCTTTGAAAGCCTTTTTTTTCTCTTCATTTTCAATCTGTAGAAAAAATGAGAACTCTTTCTTTCACTTTAGATAATTCATCAAGTCTTATGTCATCTGGCCTGAATATTACTTCAGATAAAATAGTGAGAGTTTCATTACTGTTATCATGTTAACATTTTATCCAGAATTATATATATATATATATATATATATATATATATATATATATATATATATATATATATATATATGTATATATATATATATATATATATATATATATATATATATAAATAGTTTATATCCGTTGCAAGAATGGAACCTTCATCGAATTATGTGAATCCTTATACAGATTTCTTTTATAAACTATTGTTAATTATTTCAAAATATACAAATGTTTCTCTATCTTTTGCCACTAAATACTATATACCCATCAAATGTAGTCCTGATTTATATGCATATATATATATATATATATATATATATATATATATATATATATATATATATATATATATATATATATATATATATATATATATGTATATGTATATATATACCGTATATAGTTATACATTATCTGAGTGGGGATACAAAACTTGGTAGAGGGGTTTGTGTTGTACTAATCTGGGCCATCCATACTATTTTGGTTGGCTGAGAGAGTGTATGTATGTGTTGATTTGTGTGTGTGTGTTTGTTTGTGCATTTGTGTGTTTATATGTATATATATATATATACATATATATATATATATATATATATATATATATATATATATATATGTATGTATATATATATATATATATATATATATATATATATATATATATATATATATATATATATATATATATATATATATATATATATTGCAGAATGTGGCATGAAGAGGCAAAACCTTGTGAATGAGAGTTAGGAGTGTTGGTGAAATTAGCTAAAAAAAGAGACCTGACTAATTGCAATAATTATAGAGGCATAACACTTACGTCAGTTGCTATGAAAATATATAGTATGCTTATTCGTAAGAGATTGGAGATTAAGATTGATGAAGAGCTTAGAGATTAGCAAGCAAGATTTAGAAAGGGTAGAAGTTGCACTGACCAAATTTTTATTTTGAGACATGATATACAGCATTGCGTAGAGTATAGAATTACCCTTTTGG
>NW_027171715.1:67500-75000 GCF_036898095.1 Palaemon carinicauda
GATCGGAATGCATCAATACTGTTAAAAAAGAAAGATATTACTGAAACTCATTGCTCAGAATGCATCTATGATGTTCCGAATGCTTCTAGAAAACTAAAATTACAGAAACATCATTGGTCAGAATGCATCTATAATGTTCAAGACGCTTCAAGGAGATTGAAATTACCGACACATCACTGCACGAAATACATCTATAATGTTCAAAATTCTTCCAGAAGACTAAAATTACAGAAACATTATTACTCAAAATGCATATATAATGTTCAAAACACTTCCAAAAGAAAGAAATTACCGAAACTCATAGCTCAGAGTGCATCTATAATATTCAAAACGCTTCCAGAAGACTGAAAATACAAGAGTATCATTGTTCAGAATGCATCTATAATATTCATAACGGTTCCAGAAAAGTGTAACATCAGAAATATCATTGTACAGAATGCTACTATATTGTTCATCACGCTTCCAAAATTACTGAAATTACACAAACATCATTTTTCAGAATGCTTCTATAATGTTCAAAACGCTCATAAAAGACTAAAATTACAAGAATATTTTTGTTCACAATGCATCCATAATGTCCAAAAAGCTTCCAGAAGGCTTAAATTATAGAAACGTCTTTCCTCAGAATGCATCTAGAATACTTAAAACGCATCCAAAGGACTGAAATTGCAGAAATAGCATTACTTAGAATATATCTATAATGTTCCAAATGCTTCCAAAAGAATGAAAATACACAAACATCATTCTTCAGAATGCATCTGAAATGTTCCAAACGCTTGTAAAACACTGAAATTATAGAAACATCATTGTTCAGAATGCATCTATAATGTTGAAAACCCTTTCGGAAGACTTAAATTACAGAAACATCATTGTTAAGAAAGCATTTATAATGTTACAAACGCTTCCCGTATACTGAAATTACATATACAACATTGATCAGAATACATCTATAATGTTCAAAATCCTTCCCGAAAACTAAAAATACAAAAACATAATTGTTTAGAATGCATCTATAATGTACACACCGCTTCCAAAAGACTGAAATTACAGGAACATCATTGTTCAAAATCCATCTATAATGTTCTAAACGCTTCCAAATGACTGAAATTAAAGGAACATCATTGTTCAGAATGCTTATATTATGATCATAACGCCTCATGAAAACTGAAATTACAGAAATATCCTTCTTCAGAACGCATCTATAATGTTCAAAACGGTTTCAGAAAACTAAAGTTACAAAAACGTCATTGTTCAAAATGCGTCTATAACGTTGAAAACGCTTCCAGAAGACTAAAATTACAGAATCATTATTGTTCAGAATTCATTTATACTGTTCAAAACGATCCAAGAAGTCTGAAATTATTGAAACATCATTGCTCAGAATTCATCTATAATGTTCAAAACACTTCCAGAAGACTAAAATTACAGATACCTCATTGTTCAGAATGCTTTTAGAACGTACAAAAGGCTTCCAGAAAACTTAAATTACAGATATAGCATTGTTCAAAATGCATCTCTAATGTTCCAAAGCTTCCAGAAAACTGAAATTACAGAAACATCATTGTTCAG
This sequence comes from Palaemon carinicauda, assembly GCF_036898095.1. Lineage (NCBI taxonomy): Eukaryota > Metazoa > Arthropoda > Malacostraca > Decapoda > Palaemonidae > Palaemon > Palaemon carinicauda. Next base: position 69,070 of record NW_027171715.1, read on the forward strand.
AATGTATCTCTAAAGTTCAAAAAGCTTCCAGAATACTAAAATTACAGGTAAATCATTGTTCAGAATGCATCTAAAATGTTCAAAACGCTTCCGGAAGACTAAAATCACAGATACCTCATTGTTCAGAATGCTCTTAGAATGTACAAAAGGCTTCCAGAAAACTGAAATTACAAAAACACCATTGTTCAGAATGCATCTCTAAAGTTTAAAAAGCTTCCAGAATACTGAAATTACAGGAACATCAATGTTCAGAATGCATCTATAATGTTCAAATTGCTTCCAAAAGACTTGTATTAGAGAAACCTAATTGTTCAGAATGCATCTATAATGTTTAAAGCGCTTCCAAAAGACTGAGAGTGCAATAACATCTGTTCAAAACTCTTCCATAAGACTAACATTACAGAGAGATTTTTGCTCAGAATGCATCAATAATGTTATAAACTCTTCCAGAAGACTGAAATTAGAGAAACATAATTTTTTGCGAATGCATCTTTAATGTTGAAAAGGCTTCCAAAAGACTGAAATTACAGAAATATCATTGTTCAGAAGGCATCTATGATGTTCAAAACATTCCCAGAAGACTGAATTAAAAAACAAAACAAAAAAACATCACTATTCAGGATGCATCTATAATGTTCAAAACGCCTCCATAAAACTGAAATTACGGAACTATCATTGTTCAAAAGGCATCTATTATGTTCAAAATGCTTCCAGAAGACTGAAATTATGGCAACATCATTACTCAGATTTTATATATAATGTTCAAAACGCTTCGAAAAGACTGATATTACCGCAACATAATTTTTCAAAATGCATATATCATGTTCAAAACACTACAAGAAAACTAAAATTGCATAAACATAATTTTCCAGAATGAATCTATAACATTCAAAACACTTCCAAAAGACTGAAATTAAAGAAACATCATTGTTCAAAATGAATCTTTAATGTTTAAATGCTTCCAGACAACTGATATTACAGAAACATCATGGCTCAAAAGATATCTATAATGTTTGAAACGCTTCCAAAATACTGATAATACAGACATAATTGTTCAGGATCCCACAATAAATTTTAAAAATCTTCCAGAAAACAGACATTACAGAAACATTATTGTTCAGAACTCATCTATAACGTTCAAGACGCTTCAAGAAGACTATAATTACAGATAGATCATTGTTCTGAACACATCTATGATGTTCAAAACGATTCAAGAAACTAAAATTACAGAAAATTCATTGCTCAGAATGTACTATAATGTACAAAACGCTTCCAGAAGACTAAAATTATAGAACCATCTTGGTCCAAAAAGCATATATCACTATAAAAACGTTTCCAAAAGACCGAAATTACGAAACATTAATGTTCACATTGAATCTATAATGTTTAAAACAATTCCAGAAGACTGGAATTAAAGAAACATCATTGTTCAGAATGCAGCTATAATGTTCAAAACGCTTCCAGAGGAAAGAAATTACAGAATCATCATTGTTCACAATGGATATATAATGTTCAAAACACTTCTAAAAGACTAAAGTTAATGAACCATCCTTGTTCACAATGTATCTATAATGTTCAAAACGCTTCCTGATTACTGAACTTGCAGAAACATAATTGTTACAGGTATGCATCTATAATGTTCAAAACGGTTCCCAAATACTGAAATTAGAGAAACATCATTCCTCAAAAAGCATCAATAATGTTCAAATTGCTTCCAGAAGACTGAAGTTACAGAAAGATCTTTGGTCAGAAGGATTCTATAATGTTCAAAACGTTTTCAGAAGACTGAACTTACAGAAACATCAGTGCTCAGAATGCATCTGTAATGTTCAAAACGCTTCCAGAAGACTAGAATTACATAGAAATTATTACCCAGAATTGATCTATAATATTGAAAAGGACTACAAACGACTGAAATTACACAAACATCATTGTTCAGAATGCATCTCAAATGTTCAAATAATCCCAGAAGATATTAATTACAGAAAAATCATTGTTCAGATGGACTCTACAATGTTTAAAACGATTCCGGACTACTGAAGTTACAGGAATATCATTGTTCAGAATGCAATTATAATGTTCAAAATCCTTCAAGAAAACTGAAATTACATAAACATCATTGTTCAGAATCTATCTATAATGTGCAAAAGAAACTTCCTAAAAACTGAAATTACAAAAATATCATTATTCAGAATGCATCTATCATGTTCAAAATGCTTCCAAAGGACTGAAAATACAAAAAAAACATCTTTGCTCGAAATATATCTATAATGATCATAATGCTTCCAGAAAACTGAAATTACAGAAACATTATTCTGAATGAATCTATAATGTTCAAAACACTTCCAAAAGGCTAAAATTACAGAAGGATCGTTGTTCAAAAAGCATCTACAATGTTCAAAACTCTTTCAGAAGACTGAAAATACAGAAACATCAATGCCCAGAAAGCATCTATAATGTTCAAATTTTTCCAGAAGACTGAACTTAACGAGACATCATCGCTCAAAATGTATCTTTAATGTTCAAAACGCTTCCAGAAGACTGGAATTACAGAAACATTATTTTTCTGAATGATTGGGGGTAAACAGGAAAAGTGACAGAATTAGGAGTTTAAAGCTACGACTGGGAGCAACAATAGTCAATGTGGTGTGTGCTTATGCCCCGAAAACTGGATGTATAGAGGAGAAGGATACATTCTGTGAGGATATGGACCAGGAGCTTGGAATAATTCCTACAAGGGAAAGGGTAATTATAGGAGGAGATCTTAACGGCCACTGCCACTTGGGAATTAGTAGGAAAGGGATAGAGAGTGAATGGAGGTTTGGGTGTGGGTGAGAATAATTATTGGGGAGAAAATGTGATTGATTTTGCATTGACTTTTGACCTAGCAATGACCAATACCTTCTTTGAGAAGAAAATTAACAGACTGATTACTTACAGTAGTGGTGGCAGGGAGAGCCAGATAAATTTGCTGCTGTGTAAGAGAGACCATCTGAAGGAAGTTAGAAATTGCAAGGTGAAAAAAGGGGACAGTGTAGCAGCGCAACACATGTTAGTGGTAATTGATTGCAGACTAAGAAATTGTAGGAGAAATAAAAAGACGAGAATGGACCCAAAGATTAAGTGGAAAAAATTGAAAGAGGAAGAACTTAGATTCTTGTTTAAGGAAAGAGTGGTGGAAGCGGTAAGGTTACATGAGGATGTACAAGAATGGTGGACCGAGAATAGTAAAGTAATTCAAAGGATCGGTGAGGAAGTACTTGGAAAGTATTCAGGAAGAAGACCCCCAAATAATAAAAATCGTGGTGGTGGAATGATAAGGTGCAAGAACAGGTAAAAACCAAGAAAGAAGCCAAGAAGAAGGCAGATCTTTCAGGACAAGAGCAGGATAAAGAAAACTATAAACAAATAAAGAAAGAAGCAAGAAGAGCAGTAGTGAAGGCAAAGGCAGAGGTAATAAATGAAGTTTATAAAGAGATGGAAACACCAGAAGGAGAGAAAAGAATATTACGAATTGCTAAGGCCTGAGATAATGCAACTAAAGACTTGACACAGATACGTTAAATAAAAGATAGCAATGGTATAGTTCTAGCAGAAGATAATGAAATTAAAAGAAGGTGGGAAATTTATTTTGAGGGACTATTGTATGAAGAGAACCCAAAAACAGTATTTGAAGATGGTCTCCCAAACGAGACAGTTACCATAGGAGTGACTAGAAGAGAAGTAGAACAAACAGCATAGAAGATGAAAAATAGTAAAGCTGCAGGACCAGATGATATTCCAGTAGAGGTATGGAAGAGTCTTGGAGAGGAAGGCATAGACATCTTGTGGGACCTGAAGCAGAAGATCTTCAATCAGGAAAAGATGCCAGAGGAAAGGAGAAGAAGCCTAATTATTCCTATCTATAAGGAGAGGGAAACATCCAGAGGCATAAAGCTGATAAGCCATATTATGAGAATATAGGAGAATATCATTGAGAAGAGACTCGGAGATGAAACAACAATTGGCGAGGAACAATTTAGATTCATTTCTGGAAGAGGGACTGTAGAAGCAATATTTGCTTTGAGGCAGACGATAGAAAAACATCGGGAGAAACAAAAATTATTACATATGGTTTTTAAGGACATGGAGAAGGCATACGATCGAGTATCACGTCAGGAGCTGTGGAGATGTATGAGAGAAAATTAAGTCCCTGAAAAATATGTAAGAATCACTGAAGATATGTATGAAAGGGCAGAAGCAGATGATAAGAGCAGTATAGGCCTAACAAAAAGATTCCCTGTAAATATAATTGATAGGCGTAATCCTCTTAGTGTGCTAAGGTACCGAGTGAAGGACAAACCGTGGTTCAATGATGATTGTAGACGTGCTTGTTTGGAGAAGCAGGAGGCCTATTATCTTTGGAAGGGTAACAGATCAGATTTGACCTGGAGCAGCTATACTCAGCTTCGAGCTTTTGCTCAGAGAGTTTATGCCTCAACTGAAAAGGAGTACAATTTAACCATAAAAAAAAACCCTTTCTGGTACAACTCAGGAACATAAATGGTGGTGTACCCTTAAATCTGTACTCTTTGGTGTAGATGCAACAGTTCCTCCTTTACTTAAACCATATGGCTCAGTCACTCACTATCCAAAGGAAAAGGCATCCGTGTTGGCTGATGTTTTTGACAGTAAAAAGAGTAATGAAAAACTTGAACTTCCTCATTCCTGTTATCCCGAGGCTAAACTAACTAGTTTAGCTTTTTGATCTCGTAATATTAAAGCTCTCTTGATGGACCTTGAGGCTTATGGAGGTGTAGACCCAAATGGTATTTTTCCTTTGTTTTTCATAAAGACAGCAGATTTCTTAGCCCCAAAGTTATCTGTTATTTTGCGCAAGTTAGCAAGAAGAAGAGCTTTTAGCACTTGTTGGAGAATAGGTAATGTTACTTCTCTATGTAAATGTGTTTGTGGTAGCTCAAGTCCCACTGATTACCGCCCAATTTCCATAACTCCCATATTATCTAAAGTTTTTGAACGTCTTCTGGCAAAACATCTTAATAGGTTTGCTGAAGGTAATCATCTACTCCCTAATTTGCAATTTGGTTTTTGTAAAGGCCTTGGAGCATGTGATGCCCTTCTTACAATCTCCAATGCTGTACAGAAATCCCTTGATTGTGGTCAGGAAGTTCGTATGATTGGCCTTGATTTTAGTGCTGCCTTTGACCGTGTTAATCATGTGGCCCTTGTTTTCAAACTGAAACAGTTGGGAGTGGGCGGGTCGTTTCTTAGCATTATTACTGAATTTTTAAGTAATAGATCTCAAAGAGTTGTTGTTGATGGGCACCATAGTGAGTATAGGGATGTAATATCCGGTGTTCCTCAGGGTAGTGTTCTTGGCCCATTACTTTTCATACTATATACACATGACATGTGGTTTGGCCTAGAAGACAAGCTTGTTGCATATGCAGATGATGTTACTCTCTTTGCATCAATTCCATCCCCGGAATGTAGATCTGGGGTTGGTGAATCCTTTAATAGAGATTTAACTAAAATTAGTGCATGGTGCAAATTATGGGGTATGAAGTTGAATCCTAACAAAACTCAAAGTATGATTGTAAGTAGGTCAAGGACGGTGGCTCCTCAACATCCGGATCTCAGTATTGATAATGTTTCTTTAAATTTGTATGACTCTTTCAAAATTTTAGGTGTGATTCTCGACAGCAAATTTACTTTTAAGAAACATATAGGGTCCGTGTCTTCTTTAATTGCACAAAAAATTGGCTTATTGAGGAAGTCTTTTAAGATTTTGAGTATTGTTCTCCTGTCTGGTGTTCAGCTGCTGATTCTCATCTTAATTTGTTGGACAGAAACTTAAGGTCTATTAGATTTCTTATTCCTGATCTAGATATTAATCTCTGGTACCGTCGTTCAATTAGTTCATTATGCATG
>NW_027171715.1:85000-92500 GCF_036898095.1 Palaemon carinicauda
ACGCTCCGCTGTAAGGAAAAAATGGTTTAAATGAGTACCGGTCTTTTAACAGCCACCAAAAGCTGAACGAAATGGGTTATTAACTTTTGGTGTTGACAATTGAGGGAATAGGAATCCTCAAATTGTGTGTAATTGCAATTGGTGAGAAAGGAGGAGATAAAGTACGAAATGTCCATTCTCCTATTGATGGACGTGATATTGGATAAAATAGCCTCCCTAAAGTCTGTTGCTATAAGCCCAAAGGGAGGGGGAGTGCTCATGTAAAGAACCGTCGCTCCCATATCTACGGAGAAAAATGACCAATTAGAGGGCAACGGTACATGTAAACTTAATAGTTTAAGCAATCGACGCACCGATTAATGCGCAAGAGTCTATAGCAACCAAAGGGCTATAACACTACGTTGATAACCTCAATGAGGGAAGAGACAGAATTGGGAACTAGCCTATAGGGTTATCACTCCTCTATCCAATCCACTCCCTCATAGGGAAAGGGACAAATTGATAGAAACCAATAACTATATGTAGTGGTTATTTCCAAGGAATATGCAGTCCTTTCAGTATCGAAAGCTCCACTTGAGCATCTGGTGGTTCTCTTTCCTGGCACAGAAGCATTACTTTTCTTTGCAATATGGATTTTAATGTTTTTAACATTAATATACTGTTGACGACAGCTTTTATGCACTTTCTTACCAGCTTCAATTACAAGATCGTCTTTCCGCTTTACACTAGCATCATTTATTCCTTTTGGCCCCTTCCACTGAATTGCAACCCAGTTATCACTGAAATCCTCAATCTCCTCCTTGCAGATTAGACAAGAAGCTTGACTGAATGTGCTTGCACTCATTGTTGAATCATATCTGAAATAGAGAAAGATGCGAATTATTCATGCAGTTAGATTCAATCAAATATATGGAAAATGCCACCTCTAACCCCTAAACATAATAGGCCAATATTATTTTTTATGATCTTAACGTGTTCTTTGCCCCCAAAAAGGTAAGAATAGACACCAAGATCATCAAATTTGAGTTGATAGTCATAGAGTTACGATCGTTCAAAGGTTTCGGCAGCCATCTTGGACGCCATCTTGAAAAAAACACTTTTCCGGGGGTCCAAGTTTGGTAAACTTTTAGTATGTTAACAAGTCTATTAAACGGAGATATCCACCATCATTCCAGTACGTAGACACCACCTTTATTTTACTAGTCATTATTATTATTATTATTAATATTATCATTACTACTTGCTAAGCTAAACCCTAGTTGAAAAAGCAGGATGCTATAAGCCCAGGAGCCCCAACGGGGAAAACAGCACAGTAAGGAAAGGTAACAATCACAATATTAAAATAAATATTTCATTATCAGTTACCACCAAATCCAATTTTTGGGGGGTTGAGGGGGTATTTTCCATATATTGACCCTACTAATATATATATATATATATATATATATATATATATATATATATATATATATATACATATATATATATATATATATATATATATATATATATATATATATATATATATAATTATATATATATATATATATATATATATATATATATATGTATATATATATATATATATATATATATATATATATATATATATATATATATATATATATATATATGTATATATATATATATATATATATATATATATATATATATATATATATATATATATATATATACATAAATATAAAAAAAAATATATATATATATATATATATATATATATATATATATATATATATATATATATATATATATATATATATATATATATATATATATATATGAAGGCATACGTATCACTCTCAACTATATATCCCAGAACAGTTCGGAGGCAGTATGACAAGCTTGATAAGCTGACAAGGAGACAATAAGGACCCAAGCACCGCCCGCCGTAATCAGAAAATTACCATAGTCTAGTGTCGGGAACCCTAAGGAACCCGAAACATAAGGTGGCATCATAGGTAAGGCGTATGGAACCAAAACCAGCAGGAGATTAAATACAATTATGATCATGAAGGATAATAATGAGAAGGCACACTAAAGTTATCGCCGCTACAGTAATTATAATCATAATTGTTGGGCTAAAATAAAAGGCATGTAACAATATATAGCCTTATACTCACAAGAATCATTGCCAAGGTTAGCGAGCAGCCATCATTAACCGTATATGGAAATTTTTTTTACAAAGTAAATACATCCCGTTCATACCCTGGCATAAGGTAATAAATGTCATAAGGAACCGTAGGGAACCTATGACAAGATAAACCTGATCAATAACTACCATTTAGATAGTTAGGCTGTAGCACTGAATGAATACACATAGCCTCGGAAAGACAAATGTGAACCTGATAAGGAAATGATTAAATGCATTTTCCCATTTTTCCCTGAAGAAAAAACCAACTGTTTACTCATGACAATAACAAGCTGGAAAAGTGCCCTAGGATACATTGAGAGCTGTGCCGTAGCTGCGTGTTTGATAACACTTCCCACAGCCACCACAAAATTATGTATCTCCTCCAATTGCTTCAGATATGGTTGTGACCCGGTAGCATACTAGTCAGGTGAGCTCTTCGTATACAGTAAGTAATTATTGCTTTAACTGTGTCAGAGACAAATCAAACCCCAGTGTTCCTTTTTTGGAAGAAATTACCACCCTTAAACTGTACTGTTCTTAGTAAATAACATTTTTGAATACTACACTGAACACAGGGAAGGATCACCTGATAGGGGGACTATTTTCCATAGACCCCAACGTGTAGAAGGAAGTTCATTCTTCGCTAGAAAAGCGGGATGAGGGTATAAATTATCCTTACCATTATCCACTAATTCAATATGGTCCTTGTCTCTAGAAAGCACCACAATGTCAATAATTCGAGCACCGGAAGCCATCATAATTAAAAAGATGACTCTCTGAGTGAGATCAGGAATAGAAGCCGTTTGATTTTCTATGTCCGAAGAGAATTGCAAAACTTTGGCCAAAGACCAAGAGATACGCTTCGGTGAATTCTATGTCTGCAACTTTGCACAATCCTTCGGAATTTTGTTGAAGAGATCCGAGTTAAAGTCAACATCAAACGCATAGAGTAAAGGTCAGGTGAGGGCCGAATTGTATGACAAAATCGTAGAGGAAGCTAGACCTTAAATGTGCCAAGCAAGCAGGAAACTTAAACAATAATCCATAGGAATCGACCCTGGATTTTTTATTTTGACGTATTTGACTCATAACATCCATTACGTTTCATACTGAGTCATGGTGTTAGACGACTCATAGTTTCCGAAAATTCCTACTTATCACGTTGGAGTTGGAACTTTTTTCCCAGGGCTACAGCGAAAAATCATAAGATGAAGGTTGTTCGTTCTCCATGATGAAGCATAAACAATCTCCTGCTGTTCCTCCTGGGACAGAATCTGGTTGGTCATGTTCGGTGCTACCTAGCAGGGGAGTATCTTATTGAGACTCATCGCAAAAAGTGCCAACCATTATTCTGAGCCAACGTAAAGACGACTATCATTACATAGTTTATATGAGGAGACCTCGACCCTTGTCTGTTCATGCAATGGACTATCACCCTGTTGTCAAGGTCCAGACAGATATGAATATTCTCCTTCAAGTATAATTTCTTGAGGGGCCAAAAGACTGCAATGAACTCCAGAATAATAAAGTGTGAATAGTTGAAATTTCTGAGACCAACTGCCTTGCACTTTCTTGAGTGGGTTATGACCCCCCCCCCCACCCCACCCACTTACCAACGAGGCATCCGCACAAAGTGTCACTACTGGAGGAGTAAAGCACAATGGCACCGTCTGTGAAGACTTTTGGCAGTAGACCACGGTCTAAATTGCTAGTACAGTAGAACCGGAGTCTGCTTCTGATGGTTGCAAAGAGCTTTGGAGGCTCTCTCTTCCTAAATTCAGCTTGCATCTTTGAGTCGTACTTGGAGGACAGGGTTCGTTACCGAGGTGAATTGTAAAGATCCTAGAACCCCCTCGTGGTGTCGCCTGGTGATCATCCTCGACTTGATCAGGGACCTGATTGACCTCTCTATTTCCTTTTTTTTGGAGGGAGGAATAGCTAGGGAATGAGACTTTAAGATTCCAACGAATCTCCAACCACCGGAAGTGTTGAGCTGAAGACAGTCTTCATTTTTAGATGTTGATCCAAAATCCGAGGGACTGGAGGAACCGTACAACTCGAGAGGCTACTTCTGAGCACTCGGTGTTGAGGGAACTCACACTAGCCTGTTGTCAAGGCACGCCACTATTTGAAGGCCTTTCTCACAAAGTTGTTGTACAACGGCGTCGGTAAACGTTGTAAAAATTCTCAGAGCTGTGTTGAGCCAAAATGCATAGATCTGAATACGTAGCCCTTTCTCTCCAGGCTAGAACCAAGGTAGGGGGAGAAGCGTCGACCTATCAGAAGATACCAAAATACATCGATAAGGTCTATGGAGACAGTAAAGGCTAACAGGGGTGGTTAGGTCCATATTTGCGAAAAAATCAACATCCGGACCCTGTCACACTTAACAAACAGATTTATACGGGTCACGACTAAAATAGTTCGAGGAATGCTCAAAACCCTCTTACGCATGCAAAATAGACTACTTTGAAATCTCATGAATCTAATGCAATAGATAGCTCTTCTCTTCAAAAGGTCTTATCTATATTTGTCCACATAAGGTGTTGTTTGCTGGAAGAATATCCTGAGCCTTGGTGGCCTTTGTTACCACTTCCAATCTAAGCCATTGGAAATGACGCTCTGTGTCCAAAGACTGAAAGACCCACAGTCCTTGAACAAGGCCAGCTGTCCCCTTACCAGGAGACCTTCATTATTTGTGTTGAGGACGTGAACCTCTTCCTCCACTGCCGTTTCAATATTCACAACAACAGGACGGCATCGGAAGATGGCCCTTACTCATACACAAGGTTGAAGGCCAGTGACTGTGACACCACTTGTTAGGGCACAGCGTAGACAGTCTGAGGGATGGCGGCATGGGGAGGAGCAAACGACTTCCGATGATAGGTCAGTTTCAAGACCTCTTGGGTTTTGGGCCTCTTCTAGGGGTAAACTTCCTCTTCAATGAGATCCCCCTCTTCAGGTAAAGGCTCTTGTGCTCTGCGTCTGCCTTATCTATAACATCATTCACACATTCTAAGGAAAGAGGTATTTTTCCCAGATGCTAGAGGTGATAGAAGTTTTAGGATCGTAAGTGATGGTAGCTATGATAAGTACATGCTCTCTACAGGCCCGACGGGGCTTGAAAGAAGCATAAAAGTCCTTCATAAATGTAGCGAGATGAGTTTTCACTGGCAAGGGAAAGAATGAGGTATCTGCAAAATTCCCGATCATTTCATTCCTATGAAGCACTACAAAGACATCGACACTGACAACCTTTCACACGCTCACAACTAAGCCTTGAAAAGGTGTTTGGGAATCCTAGGCAGCTTCTCATGAAATCGCCGACCGGCTGCATCCTTATCCAGTTTACCCTCAGCAAGAGTAAAATGGGCATTGGTCCAGTGGACGCCATCATGTGCTAAGACAATTGAGACTGGTTTGTACTCTTCCAAAGCTGAGAGAGGCTTACTCTCAAGCATTTCTTTCTACACTGCCGCGTAGCTCATCGAGGCAAAGGGGAAGACCATATTGTCTAGAGCCACGAAGGTGGCCAACCTCTTACCGAGGGCAATAATCTGTGTATTGATACACCCTGCCCTTTTCATCTCTTTCACTGCCCGGTGTTGGACCCTTGTGTGTTCTAGGAGGATTGATTCTTCAGGGATGGTAACATCCCTCAACAAAAACCCCTCAGTTAGTCTCACGTAGCAAAATGGTTAGGCATTAATGTGGAGGATGCCCTCAGAGAGTACGGCGTGGCCGACGTACCTCCAAGGATTTTGCTGCACGCAATAAGGTAGATAGGAGGGCTAGACCTTATCCCTAGTCGACTCCTCTTGCTTCTTCAAGGTCTAGATCTCTTCACATGAGCCCTTGAACATCATCAGCTGGTAATACTAATTCCCCTCCATGAAGGATTTCATGTTAGCCATAAGTACCAGATCTAATGTAGTACCCGAGGGACTCAGGAACTAAGGGGCTCCATGAGCCCAGCAGAAGATCTTGGGGGAAAAAGGCAGAATAGCCCCCGTCACGGAAGAAGTAATCGGCTCCGTAGACAGGGAGACCATTAACGTACTGGGGGCTAAAGTGGTAGACACCATTGAATCCTTCATGATCACCAGACTTACCTCTTCCACCTCTGGCCATAAGAGTCCTCCATGGAAGGGAAGGGTTTTTCATCAAACTCTACCGTCTTCTCGAACCCACTTACCCAGATGTGAAAGGACCATGGGAGAACATGCAGTTGTCATCTGAGGTACCCTTTGATACGCATCCGTAGTGAAGTAGGTCCTTACAAAGACTGCAGTCTTAATGGTTCCACTACGAGACTGAACCCTTAATCCTCCTACACTTCGCATGCATCTCAGTCACAGGCACCACCTATAAGGAGAAAAGGGTTTAAATGAGTACTACCTCTTCTAAAAGTCCCCAAAAGCTGAAAGAAATCGGTTATTAACATTACATGTTGACAATTGGTGGATAGGAGTCCCCAAATTGTGTGTAATTGCAATTGGTGAGGAAGGAGAGGATAAAATATGAAATGTCCATTCCCCTATTGAGAGATGTGAGACTGAAAAAAATAGCCTCCTTAAAGTCCGTTGCTATAAGCCCAAAGAGGGCGAGGGGAGTGCTCATGGAAAGAACGGTTGCTCCCATATATCCCCAGAGAAATGGCTAATTAGATGGCAACGGTACGGGTAAACTCAACAATTTAAGCAATTGACGCACCGACTAATGAGTAAGAGTCTATAGAAACCCGACAGCTATAACCACAGGTTGATAACCTCAATGAGGGAAGACCCGGAATTAGGACCTAGCCTATATAGTTATCACCCCGCTATACAATCCACACCCTCATAAGGAAATGGACTATTTGATAAAAACCAATAACTATATGTAGTAGTTATTTTCATGCAGGGCCTAAAAGACCTTCCAAAAAGGAGTCCCAAGCCCACCATGCATAAAGAAGCCTCAAAAGTTGAAGGAGTAAGGCTTTTATGTTGATCTGTAGTTGAAGTACCGTACAGTCAGTAGAGAACCCATCTTAGCTTAGGTAAGATGGTCTCAGATGAAAAGCACAGAAAGGCGTGTACCCTATAGGTACCAGCGTTGCCGGAAGTACCGGCATTGCCAGGAGGTTAAGAGCATTGCCGCCAACGTCCTATGTGCCCTAAGGCACTGGTACAGACATCCACTCCCATAGACTAGTACTAACTGCTCCGCCAGTAACAGCAATGCTGTCAGGAGCAATAGTGCCTAAGGGCGGCGGAGATAACGGGCAAAGATTTCCACAGAAATCACCTTGACAAAGGTGAAAGCAGTGAAGATATGTAAATCGTAGTTCGAAAGTTGCCAGAACT
>NW_027171715.1:97500-125000 GCF_036898095.1 Palaemon carinicauda
TTTTTCGTTTTTTCCCAATTCTTTCAAAATTACTACGTACTAAGGAACTATCACAGAGTAATGATTCCTCTAGATGTTTATTTGTCGGAAAATTTTGTTTACTTTTTTTTTGATTGAATATCATCAAATTTTTTTAGCTAAAATATTGTTTTACATTTTTTTTTCGATTTTATTTCCCTTCAAAAAATTTTTTGGGTCAGAATTTTAATTTTATAGTCGTAAAATAATCGACAATTATCCAGCAACCCACCATACAATTTTTATGCATATCCAATAATAATTAGATTAGTAAATAACACCTTGAAATTGACATACCCTTCCTACATTTCAAGTGGCAGATTAGGGAGTCTGAGTCAGTGTGGTTGGCGGCCATTTTGTGGACATATCCGAAGCGTAAGCTGCCCTATCTATATATATTCTTGTTCCCTATAGAATTTGTGATATTTTTGTATATTTTTACCTGCATAAATATCATATTATATATTAAATATATGTATTTTTTTACGAAATTTCCAAGTACTCAAAAAATTACCTTTAGATATGGCCCCTGATATAAATGTAATTTACAAAATAATGAAGATTTTTTTACATATTTCTATTTTAGGATAACATATGTTTATTCCCTAAAAAAATTAGCCACTTCCTATTTCATTTGGGTACCCAAAAAAATTCATGAAATTTGGACAATTTTTTTTGGCCAAAAAAAGTTACCCTTTTTTTCTCATTTCAGATCTTCACCTCCATGGGTCTGACTTCATCCAAAATACATCAAGATGTGTCCTAAACATTCAAGAATCAATTCCTAAAAGGATTTGTGTATATATGTATAAACTTTTTTTTTATGAATTTTTATGTCAGGTCTTTTTTTTTTCTACTTAATTTTTTAAAATATTTATAATAAATAGTTTTTCTGCAGATGAGTAGTATTTATCTTTACAGTTGTTTTAAGCATTCATTGAAGTTTTTTTTGGCAAAAGAAAAAAGGAGGTTACTGCAAAAACTGATTTTTCAAGAATTTTTTTTGGCGTCGGGGTCGTTCGCGTCCGAGTACACCCTTAAAGGGGTGTCCGAGGACCGTACCTATCCAGGGATAATATCCTAACCTACGTACGTCTAACAAAGGAACATAACCTAATTTCTCCCGTCCGTTCTTCACAATTAACGTTAAGTCTCTTATTGGCAATAAGTGTGGTGACAGTACACCTTTAGTCGCTAACGTGACAGCTTCCACATAGTCTTTTGATTTCTCAATGAAATGTGCAATTCTATATGTATGTAATCTATTTTTGAATCATAATATGTTAACGTTGCCAACAAATCTTGTACATCCATAATCTGACTGATATTACTAGAGTGTTCATTTACCAAACTCATAATTTGATTGATTGAAGCTAACTGATTCCTTAGTTCTGACATAATCAATTCATCTTCATGAGTCAAAAACTCAATTTTCTTATTTTGATTATTAATCTTAAGACACTTGGAAATTCCTAAGCCTAAACTTGCAGTAGAACCAAAGATCTTTAGTGCAACAAAAATAAACGGGTTACGTTTCTCTTTATTTCCGTGTCCTACAGTCCACATTAAAAGGTCACGAGCCAAAGATTCTGTCTCATAAGTCTTATTTTGCAAGTCATCAGATAGCATCTCTGCAACTTTTAGTGTCGATGCAAGCGAACTCTCTGTATTAAAAGGAAAATGTCTTCTATGTATTTCATTCAATAAAGCAGCAAACCTTGAAATGGCGCTCTTTAAGCTAGTGACGTCATTCTCTGGGAGAAAAATTGCTTGCATACGCACTTCAACAACTACGTTACTTGATGTAATAAAAACGTCTTTTTGTCTTTCAACTATAGTGCCATATTTAAAATCTAGACTTTTAGTTTTAGAGCTCATCCCACACGAGAAAAATGTCTGAGCGAACAATATCACTCCCAACAACAAAAAATTCATCTTGGAAACATGTAACGAGAAAAATATATGTAATTACTCCTGTATTAAGAAGAAACCTTTTAACATACAAATAAAAATCTTTCCCTCACTTCTTTCCCTCTTTTTTTTTATTTCTTATGTGAGCCAATGGTACGATTCTCTCATCAGTGGGTTGGGATACGTTTTGAACTCTAAACCTATTGGCCGTTAATGTTTCCAAAATGTTAAATGGGCCTTCAAACTTAGGTGTTAGTTTATAATTGAGTCCTTTACGTACATTTACCTGTATGTATACATTATCACCCACGGTATATGTTTTAGTTGGCTTCGCTATTTTATCATGATTCCTTTTCATTATGATTTGTGATTCTTCTAAATTCTTTCGAAGGATATCAAAACGACTTTTCCTTGCATTTATACATTCTTTTAAAGGATTTGATACATTAGTTGTAGGCGTTAATACATGCAAAGGCATTCTAACTGGGGGTACCATACAATGCCTCGTGCGGTGACATTTTAATTGATATATGATATGAATGATTCAGAGTACTCAGTACCGCAGGTATTGCAATATCCCAGTTGGGGTCTGATCCCCCTAGTATTACTCTTAATATATTTAAAACCTTCCTATTCGCTCTTTCCACTAGCCCATTCAACTCTGGGTGATATATCATGGTATTTATTTTCTTTATGCTAAGGAATTCACATAATGAGGTAAGAAAGTGATTATTAAATTCTCCACCCGAGTCTGAGATCATCATGTGTGGAATTCCATGTTTACAAATGTAACACTCGTAAAACTTCCTAGCGCATTCAATCGCAGTTTTAGTTTTAAGCGCTATTAGTTCTGTATATCGAGTTAAAGCATCTACAATTACTAAGAGGTGCTTATTTCCTCTGTCTGACTCGTAAAATCTTGTTAATAAATCTAAATGTATCCGTTCAAAGGGTTGATTGGGCCCTTTGTTTTCCTGACATGTGCAATAATTAGCTATGTGTTTTTTTATATTTGCAAGTATCGTATGCCAATAAAACAATGATTTGGCTTTCTGTGACATTAATGAGAACCCCGGGTGTCCATGCAATGGATTTGCATGCAACCAATTTAGGACAGTGGAAATAAGTGAGATTGGTACCACTACCTGGTCGTTAGTTACATGTGGTGTATTGCGGGTATTCCTTGTCACGGTCCTACACAGAATATTGTCTTTGATTATATAATTCTTCTGCTTAAACTTTATATATTCCTTTTCCTTACGATTGCCTTTCAAAGCATTTATAATTTTTTCTAATTTCTGATCTTTTCTTTGCTCAGTCTGTAATAATTCAGCACTCCAGCCCAAATCTTCTTGTTCAGATATCGTTTTAACAATAGGCATGGATGTTGATATATCTATTAATTCAGCTAAAGGCTCCGTACAAGATGACACGGGGTTGCGTGATAATGCATCAGCAATGATATTTGCTTTCCCAATTCTTGCGCCAAAGTCTTGAATGATCAAATGCCACCGAGTTCGTTTGGGGCTGTGGCTGAAGCCTTTAAAGAATTTAGTTAGTGGTTTATGATCAGTAAGAACCTTAATGGGATAACCGTATATTATGAACTTAAAATACACTAGTGAATTAACAATAGCTAGCCCTTCCTTGTCTATTACTGCATACTTACTTTCGGAAGTTCTCAGTTTTCGAGAATAAAAAGCTATCGCGAAAAATTGTTTTTCATATTGCTCAAGCAATACCCCACCTACTCCTAAGTCTGAGGCATCTGTTGCAATGAAGAATTCCTTACCGAAGTCAGGAAATTTTAAGATAGGAGAACTACACAGTTCATCTTTTAATGTATTAAACGCCTGTTGATGCTGCTCAGACCATAAGAAATCTACGCCCTTCTTCATAAGATCAGTTAAGGGAGCGGCTATTATTGAATAATTGCGTATAAAATGCCTGTAATATCCACTACAACCAAGAAATTGCTGTATTCCCTTGACATTAGTAGGTATCAGAAAGTTACGGATAGCCGACACCTTATCATGGACTACTTTAAGACCTTGGCTTGACACCATAAAACCCAAATAGATTAATTCTGTTTTGAAAAATTCACACTTACTAATCTTTACCCTTAAGTTATGTTGTCTCAGTCTCTGTAGTACTAGTTCTAGTTTACGTAGATGTTCTTCTAAAGAGTTGGAAAAGATTACAATGTCGTCCATATAGGCATGCAATATATCCCCTAGCAAGTCTCCAAACACTATGTTAATCATTCTTGTAAATGTTATGGGAGCACAACGTAAACCAAAAGGCAGCCGTAAAAATTCATAATGTCCCCTGGCTGTGTTGAAGGCTGTGTATGGGATACTATTTTCTTCTAATGATATCTGGTGAAAGCCTTTAAGTAAGTCCAAACTAGTAAAATATTTATTCTGACCTAACAAAGACAAAATATCGTCAGTACATGGCACTGGGAATCGATCAGGGATCGTCTCCTCGTTTAGGCGACGGAAGTCTATGTAGATACGCCATGTTCGATCTTTTTTCGGTACAACTATTAATGGAAAATGATAAGGGCTGTTTGATTTCCTAATGACTCCTTCTTCTAGCATTTTACCTACTTCATCACATTCATTCTGGAATTTCATAGGGAGTCTGTACGAGGGTACATAGATAATTTTCTGCTTGTCCTTTAACCTTATTTGATGCTTGATCCCATCTGTTTTTCCTAAAGATCCATCCGTAGTGGAAAAAACATCATGATATTCAGTTAAAAGTCCAAAAATTTTCTGCTGAATTTCTTCGTCTTGAATGTCTTTATTGATTTTATTTTTAATAGATTACAAAAGGGATTCATCCGCAACTGATTGAGCGTGATTGATTTCAGCAACGGTAAGAATACGATGTTTATAAACTTCTACATCGAAGATATGTTGATTTTTGTGAATTACTAAAGTGGTATTAACAGACTTCAATATTACATTGTTGATGTGAGCCTACTGTATAAATAACTTGTGTGACAGACAATCCGTTAGTTTTCAAAGTGTCGGAAAGGATTAATATTTCAGATCCCGGTAATGTTTTCTTTACTTGCACTATTAAATTCGAAGGTACGTTCGGCTCGATAGATTGCGTGCAAGATGATATTACGGGTGAACGAGAATTCTGTTGGGTCGCGTATATTATTTCTTTATTAGTGAGACAAGTTTTTGGTTCTTCAACGTACGTCACTGTTTGATTTGTCGTCTCCTTTTTATCCAAAACTGATTTTAAGGTATTAGAAGACTTATAGAATTTTCCTTTGATATACACGCCATGCTTGGCAGGGGCTAAGATAATGTTTTGATTGCCCATAGATGGGTATCCTATAATTACAGCTGGATACATATCAATGTTTTATACAACAACAAATGTATAGGCAAACGTGCTCTTACCGACCTTGAACTGAACACGAGTTACGCCTATTACATTTAATTCATTATTTCCTATACCAGAGAGCCTTACTCCGGACTTTTCTATTGGGAAGTTCGAAAACAACAAATGATGTGTCCTCAAATCAATGATATTACGTGGACTACCAGAGTCAAAAACTAATGTAAATGATCTGTGTTCTAAATTTACAGCATATAATGTTGGTCGTAACTCATTGTGGTTTATTATTGTATGAATTCGTTGCAAATCTATGGGAGCATGCACTGATTTACTTAATTTGGCCGTGTGTTTCATAGGAAAATCTATTGCCTCACAATGATCTGATAAAACATTAAATTGATTATTCAATACTACTGATGTTGACATGAATGACCTTGACCCAACATCACTCTCTTCCCCACTGAAGTTAATTATGTGGTATTTGCTTTGCTCTGCACATTCTGAAAATTAGTCTGACCTTGCGAGGTCTGGTTTGACGACCCAGGATCAGCGTTATTCGAAGAACTGTTTGTTTGTTTTGGATTCTGAACTACATTGACGTTTGGCTGTTTCTTCTTATTGAAATAAGGATTTTTCTTTTTATTTCCCTATGGAACGGACTGTGGAATTGACTGTGTATTTCTAGGATTCTGTTGTGTCTTATGCGAGTAGCACTGACCATATGAATGAGTCGAACTATTATGTAACGAACAGAATCTCGTTCTGCAGTCTGCAATCAAGTGACCTTGACGTTTGCAATTATAACACGTCATTCCTGCAACTTGACTATTATTAACCACATTTACTTGTTGTGGCTTTGTTTAATTTTTTGCAAAAACTTGGGTTAACACTTAGACATGTGTTTCTTTATCTGTTTATATACATCCAATTCCGTACTTGCTGGCGTTAACTTTTTATCAAAACAACGCACTAAAGCTTCAGGCAACATAAGTGTCATGCAAGTTGAATACATTAATCGTAAGAAATCTTTTTACGGAAATGTTATCTCTAGTAACCCAAGTGGAATTACCTAAAATATCTTGATATTCATTAAGCCTATCGGCTATGAGAGCTGCTCTCTCAATAACATTAAGCCGAGTCATAGTGGCTTGATTAAGTGTATTTCTTAATGTTAAAACTACATATAAGGCTTCTTCGCCTCCATAGACCGCACGTAGCCTAACAATGAAATCATCCCAGGTAACTGCTTCTTGAAATGAAACACCCCTAAAATACGCACTCGCATCTCCTTTAGAAAAGTCTATAAAACTTTTAGCTTCTTGTAATTGTACAAACGGGTCTATGATTTGTTTAGCATTTAAATGGGCATCGACGGATGAAATCCATGACTCCACATTTTGAGGCAAGAACCCATTAACCCGACCCTGAAAAGGAAGGATTACAGAGCGAGCATTTACTAGTGTCACAATAGGAGGGGGGTTACCATGTCCTGTGGTTGGGTTACTCGGTCCAGGGATGGGGCTCACAGGGTGCGTCATGTTTACGGTATTTCTTTTTCTATCTCTACGATCCCTTGCAATCCCATCAAAATATCTATATGAATACAGACGTCCACTACGTAAACGCATAAGAACTAAATGATAAAGATTATAACAAAATCCCCCAAAACAATGATACTAATAAAAAGATATTTCCCGAGAACTTCTGAAAAAAAAAAAAACGGAATACAAAGATATTTCCCGAGAACTTCTGAAAGAAAACGGAATTAGCACAGAGAGAAAAAAAATTCTAGACGAGAATTCGAAGTTGAACACAGTTTCCTTTAATGAGAGGAAATTAAAGATTAGCAAACAACTCACCCCAGTAATAATGGACGATCGACTCGTGGTAACTACACCTCACTCCTCAAAACTGAAATGAATAAGAAATTGTGCTTAGCTTCGGTTTATATGGCGAAGTGTGATGTCGTCATTTCCTCTCTCTCTCGCACTGGATTGTTCCTTCCTATGGATGTTTGGGTGAACGTTTTCGGTCCGATTTCCGTCGAATGTAGTGCTTCCTAGATGTGTTTCTTCAATGTTTTGTAAACGTTGAATGTCAGTCCTTGGTTTTCTTAGGATGTTGATTGAAGATCCAATTCCTCAGTTTGTATAACTTTAATTTGTTGGTATTGAATGTTTCATTTCTTCGGTGGACTATGATACTTAGTCAAAATTGTAGATTCATTACTGTTGATTTCTTGAAGATCTTTCTCTGGTTCTTAGAGTTTCATTCGCGGGTTCTTGAAGATCTTTCTCTGGTTCTTAGAGTTTTACCGCTGCCACCATTTATTGGTGTGCTATTGTTGTTAACACACATTTGGGTTCTCTTCAAATGTCATCTCAAATGTGTTATAGATTAGATTTAGTAAGTTATATCTTCAAGTAAAGTCTAAGTAAGTTACCTTCAAAATAGTTTATTCTTTAAGAACAGAGTTAACATATCCATCACAGGAGTATAGCTGGTTGGGTCGGATGACCATTCCGTATGACATCTTGAAGTGAACTGATACAAATATCCAATTTCATACTAAAGTTTAAACAGTTATCTCAGCATTTATGGATTTATAGTAAACACAACATTAATACCGGAAGGTACTTGTTCTATTCTCACAGACAACTTCTTTCTCACGGGGCTTGGTTGTGTTTACTCGTCATGAAAAATTTTACATTGCTGAGGTTTGGCATTAGCATCCTGCTTAGAATATGACTATGGCATTTCTCACACTTCTCTTACTTCCACAATGACCTGTAGGTCATGTGTTTTAAAGAAGTAATATCTAATATATTACAAATACACCTCCCCACGCCCAACATCCAATGAAAAGGAAATAGAGGAAGGGGTAGACGAGGAGGGAGTTCTATGTCGCCCCGCATGTCGTCAGAAGCAGTAGCCGAGGAAGCGGTGAAAAAGGACGTGGCAGAGCAGGCACTGGGACCTCCATCGGTACCCCAAACCTCAACTCCGCAGCACTAGGGAACAGCTGCATTGCAGCTGAGGTCATTGGAATGTGCCCGATATCTCGTAATGGCCATCTAGGAATGTTGGCAGTTAGGATTGACCTGCCAGATAAATCCATTTGAGCACTGAACGACACAGGAGCAAGCATTTCACTAATTGAAAAAAGATTCTCCTTAAACCCACTACAGTCAACGACATCCATCGTCCTCTACACGCCAGGAGGAAATAAACTACGGATAAACCATGCAACGATCGTCATCTTTAAGCTTGGATCTGTGAAGTTTACACATGATTTTTTTGTCTTCCACACCTTCGGAATTCCAGGAATCAAGGCTATCTTAGGAATAGATTTCATCTCTAATAATCAAATAGGCAATTTTGGGGGAAAAGATACAATAATAGTAAATGCAGGAGGGTACATTTTGCCGATAGAAAGTCATGAGAGGGTAAGTGCGTGTGCTTGATCGGAGACACATTTAAGTAAGGTGACAGCTGTACCAGATGGAGAAAAGTGTTGTCTCCCCAGACACATACGAGCATATCAGTGACCCGTGTTGCCCTCTTCCAGAAGGAACAAAGATTGTTGTTAAGACCCATGACAATTGGGCCCATATGGTTTTAGATGGCTTATCGGAAATAAAAGAGAAAAGAGCTGATATAATGATAGTTAATTTGTCAAATAAAAGAGTTGTGCTAAGAAATGATACTGTGTGGGAATTATAGTTATGTAAAATTGATTACAATAGGATGTCTGGAGCCACAACTCCAGACCGGACAGACGAACACACTCAAAATCTGGTTATGCAAGTGCGAAAACTATGTCCGTCAGAATATCAGCCTGTAGTTAGGTACATTGTCAATAATTATCCTGATGTAATTGCAATAGGAGATGATCCACCTAGGAGGATTGATCGATTTCCCTTTAGCATTGAAACTGGGCAGGAGGAGCCGATCATGTCAAGGCCTTATAAGGTACCCATTCATTTCCAAAGAGAGATAGAAAGGGAAATTAATAAATTAAGGGAACAAGGGATAATTGAGGAGGGCAAATCCCCATGGCTTCTCCAATTGTGGCTGTTAGGTAAAAGGATGTCTCGGTAAGATTGTGTGTTGCTTATAGGAAGTTGAATGCAGTCACTAAGGATAATGCATTTCCATTGCCCTCGATCGAAGAATTACTTGTGAAAGTACGGGATAGTAAATATTTTTCAACTGTTTATTTAAAATCTGGAATCTATCAAATACCCATTCAGGACGACAGTAAATGTAAAACGGCATTTATAGCTCATGATCAACTATTTCATTTTAATTTTCTTCCTTTATGTATTAAAAATGCTACTAGTCATTTTTCTAGAGTAATGATGGCAGTTATGTGTCCCTTAATTAGCTATAATGTTCTTGTTTATTAGACGATATCATAACTACAGGGAAAACGACCGAAGAACATGATAATAATATTTGTAAAGTCTTTGAAGCATTTTGACGTAATGGTATTAAAATAAATTTGTCAAAGTGCAAATTTATCTGTAAACAGGTCGATTTTTAGGTCACAAAATAACTCTAGAAGGTATCCAACCCTACCCCAGTAAAGTATGGGCTATTAGAAATTTCCCCCAAACACATACCCCTAAGGAAGTGACTGGGTTCCTTGGGTTCACTGGGTATTACTGTAAATTCATAAGAGGTTTTGGAGAGATAGCGAGACCCTTAGATGCTTTAAAGAAACAAAAAATAATAAATTGTGAAATGGAAGAAGAAAGGGCCTTTAACCATTTGAAAGCTGCCTTAACTAAGGATGAATTACTCACATATACTAGATTTGATCGCCCGTTTTTAGTGACAACAGATGCGAGTAGCATAGCTATTGGTGGCGCAGTTTCTCAACAAAATGATAAAGGCAGAGAGCGACCCATTTGTTTTGCTTCCCTGGTATTAAAAGGGGAAGAAAAGAATTATAGTACGTTCGATCAAGAGGCTTTGGCTATTCTTTGGGTTCTTGAGAGGCATCGGTTCTTGTTATTAGGTCAGTCGATTGAGTTGCAAAGTGATCATCACCCCTTACGTGATTTATATTATAGAATTTTTGGACCTATCGACAAGCGATATGGATTGAGAGATTGTTAGAGTTTTATATAAAGGGTTCTCAAAAGCTAACAAGGTAGCTGATGCTCTCTCTAGAGGTGCAGTAATGGGAGTAATAACTAGGGCACAAAATAGGAACGAAGAACGTAACCAAAATATTGAAGACCCCCATCAAAATAGAGAAAATAGAGAACGGGCTGTGAATTTTCCCGATGAGCAGTCAGAAGACGCGATAAGAGAGAGAGAGAGAGAGAGAGAGAGAGAGAGAGAGAGAGAAATGAGCAGCGAAGGTTAATATATGTGGGTGGCAGAGGATATGACCAGGGGTGTCCATAATGAATGCCCTGATGATGCAGGTTTGATTGACTTCGAAGGTTGAGGCATAAAAGAAGTCGGAGAGGGACAGAAAAAAGAGTAATGGATGGAAAGAGTGCGAGCAGTGATTAAAGGGGAATCAGAGAGCTATCCGTAATTTCTGAATGGGCCTCGTGAGAATTTCTATTATAGAAAATTATATCTTATATTGTGCTGATGAGAAGAGGGGAGGGGAATTTTGTGCACGGGTAGCTCTTTCCCCCTCTTCAATAAATTGAGCCATCCACATTGCACATGTGAGTCTGTATGCAGGGCATTTAGGGATTGATAGATCATGAAGGAGAGCATGGGAATCCTTCTTTTGGTTAGGAATGAAAAAATCTATAGAGAATTAAAAAAAAGGTTTTTATACTTTTAACTGTTTCAAAGAACGTAATAACACCGTACTAGAAGCCAGAAAGTGGCCTGTGATTCCTATTAAATCTTATAGTGTACATATGATTGTAGTAGGACATTTCCTACTGGTTTAACACAACACAAGTATATATGTGTATTTGCGGATGCATTTACTCGGTACACTCTTACTTACTCCGTGTTGGATAAATCGGCAAAATTGTTAACCTAGGCCTTTTATTACTAAGTTTGGTTGACCGAAAATTTTGATGAGAGGTAATGGTCTCGAGTTTATAAATAAGGTTGTGCAATCGGTCATGGACTTGATGAAAATTGAACACTTTAAAGTGACTGCATATAGGCTCTAACAAGAGATACGGGTCCAGTGAAGTACTGTCTGGCCAGACTAAGGACCCAATAATTCTTCACCGTAAGTATCTAGACATCCTACAATTTAATATATATATATATATATATATATATATATATATATATATATATATATATATATATATATGTATATATATATATATATATATATATATATATATATATATATATATATATATATATATATATAATGGATTTTGAGCAAAGCAAAAAATAAATTTTTGGGGGAGATAGCCATGTCGTCCTGATGCAAGGTTCCTTCAGTAGCTTCCTAGGGTATATTTAACTACAGTGGATATTCCCAGAGAATTAAACTAAAGGTTATTACAGAATTCTAACTTCTGGTGCAAGTACCCTAAAGATTTCCCTCTAGGATATCGCATATCAGCAGGGGAAGCATGTATTAACACGCCACATAGCTATCTGCACCCCATATAGAGTTAACGCTCCGATATGGGAAAGAGGCTGAGTAACTGAGGAGCCGTTCCAAAGTTACTCTCATTTGGGACTACTTTTGGTACTCGAGACGTAAACAAACGGGCGCCATTGTTAAATGACGTCACGTCCGTCTTCATCCTGAGCTCAGCTCCTACCAATCTCCGCGATACAGTAGGTCAGGGAGGGGCCTGAAAGGCTGAACTAGAATAGACGGGAGGGCCCATCAGGACGACATGGCTATCACACCCAAAAATAGATTTCTCGCTTCTCTCAAAATCCGTTTTTTGATCTCAAGCCATGTCGTCCTGATGGAAGTGTAGCAGAGAATTAATGTATCGTGGATTTTTTCCCTTAATCCAAGTGCCTAGGGCTTCGAGCAATATTCCTATGGTCTGGAGACCGTAAAGACTATGACAATTTTTAGTAATTTTCCTTACCAGAGATACTACGATGAACTGGCTTCCTGGCCCCCGGGCAGGGAAGTCCTGGTGGACAAGAGGAATATCTTGAAGTGATCGGTGAAGAACTACTCACCTGGTGGAGAGATCATGCTGGTCTCGGAGACAGATCAAAGGTTAATATTCGATTAGGAATATTATCAGGACATAGGTGAGTATATAATATAAATACTTATATTATTCTTATGATCAGATAGGAAAGGGGTAAATGAAACTATAACAATAGTATATTTCTTAATAAGGAATAGGAACGAAAGGAGACTCACATGGTAAATAAAATAGACATTTTATTTCCAAGATTGCAAGTCATTATAGAAGTAATTACAATAATGATTATAGAATTTATTTACAATAATAATGAATAATTTACATAGAAAATGAAAGACGGTGATCTTGAGTCTGAAAAGAAAATTTTGCTTTTTAGAAACACAAGTTCCCAGGGGAACGCCAGTCTTTTTATAGTCCAAAAAACACTCCATGCTCGAGAGCATGTGACACGCGTGTAAAATTTCTATGACATTTCACCATGATAAAAAACAGTCTATTAGAAACACTAAGTGTCCACTATGTATCACGATAGGGTCAACACAGGCACCCGTAGAGTTAGAGTCCCAAATAACTCACTGTTCTATGCAGATTTAAGCAGCATGTTTCATTACACTGCTTCTGTACTTGTTGAGAGAGGACTGGGCCCGGTAGGGGGATCAGCGTAGGCTGCAGCTCCAGGACCAGGGGATACCAATAGCTCCAGGGCCACTTGGGAGCCACTAGGGCCGCTGTCCCTTTGAAGGTTCTCAGTTTGGAGAGGGCTTTTAGCAGAAGGTTGGTGGGAGGGAACAGGTATATCCTGGACCATCTGTTCCAATCCTGGGACATGGCGTCCACCGCTTCTGCCTTGGGGTCCTCGTACGGGGCCACATATCAAGGAAGTTGATTGTTGTCGATCGTTGCTAAGAGATTGATCTGAAGTTCTGGGACTTGGCGAGAGATGAAGGAGAATGATCTTGTGTCTAGAGACCATTCCGACTCTATTGGGCTTGTCCCTGATAGAGCGTCCGCGGTCACATTGCGGAATCCTTGTAGGTGAACTGCAGACAGGTGCCATTTCTTCCTGTCTGTCAAACGGAAGATAGGTAGAAGCCCCTGATTTATCTGGGGCGATCTCGAGCTCTGACGATTGAGACATCTGACTACCACCGAGTTGTCCAGAGTCAGACGGATGTGGATCGAGGGAGGCGGGGAGAGTTTCATCAGGGTGAGAAGACCCGCCATGCCCTCCAAGATGTTGATGTGAAACGTCTTGAATAGGGGAGACCATGTTCCTTGAACCTGCTGTTGGTGGGAGTGACCTCCCCAGCCCTCCAGTGAAGCGTCCGTGTGGATGTTGATCCATGGAGGCGGGTGTTGAAGAGGGATGGACCTTTTCAGGGCCTTTGCTTCCGACCACGGCTTTAGAATTGAGCGAAGTCTGTTTGGAAGCCGTCTCTTGAGGTCTCTTCGAGCGATGGATGCGAATCGTCTCCAGACTCTCGCGGCATCCTTTAGCTGTGCGCGAAGCACTGGGTTTGTCACTGAGGCGAACTGTAGAGAGCCGAGAACTTGTTCCCGTTGGCGTCTTGAGATCCGTTTGGATTTTAGAAGCCTTCTGATAGACCCTGCTATTTCCTTCCTTTTCTTCGGTGGAATGGAAAGGCGGTGTGACTGAAGGTCCCAATGGATTCCCAACCATTAGAACTTCTGAGCTGGAGTGAGGCGAGATTTTTTGGCGTTTATCTTGAAACCCAGATGCTCTAGGAACTGGGTGACTTTGTTGCAGGCTCTCAGACAATCTTCGGGCGATGTCGACCAGACTAGCCAGTTGCCTAGGTAGGCCATCACTTGGACGCCCTGAAGACGTAGGTGTTGGACGATTGCGTCTGACAGCTTGGTGAAGATTCGTGGAGCCACGTTGAGGCCGAAGAGCATGGCCCTGAAGGCGTAACTTTTCCTTTGGAGTCGAAATCCTAGGTAGGAGGAAGCGTAGTGATTCATTGGAATGTGCCAGTAGGCATCCGCCAGGTCTATGGAGACCGTGTAGGCCCTGTGAGGCAGAAGGGTCCTTATTTGTTGCAGAGTCCGCATCTTGAATTTGTTGTTCGCAATGAACTTGTTGAGAGGGGACAAGTCTAGAATGACTCTGAGTTGGTCTGAGTCTTTCTTGGGAACACAAAAGAGTCTCCCTTGGAAACTGGTTGACTTTACCCTCTTGATCACCTTCTTGTTCAAGAGCTCCAGGACATATTCTTCCAGGAGGGGGGTTGACTGTTGGAAGAATTGCTGGAAGGATGGGGGTGGTTTAGTCCAGCTCCAGCCCAGTCCTTTCTTGACGATGCTGTGTGCCCAAGGATCGAAGGTCCAACGATACTGGAATTGCCGGAGTCTTCCTCCCACCGGAAGCACTTCATTGCTTCTGGTGTCCCGAGGGTTTGCCACCTCGGCCGCTGGCTCCCCTTCCTCCTCTGCCTCTGGAGGGACGGCGAGAAGAATCTCTGCCGGAGCCTCTTCCTGAGCCTCTACCTCTGGGATGATAGGTAGAGGAATGCTGGTCATAGGCAGGGGTGAAGACTGGTGACTGCGACACCACCGGTTGGGGGACCAGTTGGAAGGTCTGTTGTGGCTGTGCAGCCACTTGGGGAGTAGCGTGACCCGGAAACTGACGTCTTGGTTGATGTTGCTGGGGCCTAGGCTTCGAGGATTTCCTCTTAGGCTGAGGGCCATCATCCTGAGAGGACTACCTCTTTCGGGACATGCCCCACTTGTGGAGAAGGTTCCGATTCTACGTGGCGGCTTTGTCTACTATCTCTTTCACCAAGGCGGATGGGAAGAGATGTTTGCCCCAGATGTTGGAGGAAATCAATCTCAGAGGTTCGTGTTTCACCGTTGCATTGGCAAACACGAAATCTCTACAGGCTCTGAGAGCCCTAGCGAAGCTGAACAAATCCTTGGTCACAGTCTCCAGGTGTGACTTTGCAAGGACCATGTAAAAGTCCGGGACTCTGGTGTCCCCGACCATGAGTTCTAGCTGTACCTGATGTGACAGCGAAGCAGCTAGTCTCTCCTTGGTATCCTGTTCCCTACGAAGGAGATGATCGTTCAGTCGTGGGAGGTCCTCGTTGAACTGACGACCGGCCACATCAGGTTCTAGTTTCCCGACCGTAAAAGTAAGCTGGATCTCTTTCCAGTAACTGTCATCGGGGGGAAGAGTAAGGGAGAAGTGTCTGCACTCCTCCAGTGCAGGGCATGGTTTCCCTTCCTCCACAGTCTTCATGACCGCTTGGAAGGCCTTTTCAACGAAGGGGAAGGTCGCAGTAGCTGAAGCAACAAAGATTGCATACTTTTTGCTCAGTGCTGGCATCTTGGAGTTGGTGAAACCCCGACTCTTCACTATGTGAGCCAGCATACCTTGGGCCTTTGCGAGATCGAACACTATCACCTCCTTAGGTTCGGTCTCTTCTTTTGAGGCTGGTTCGGACCTGAGTCGGACGTAACAGTCCGGATAAGCCTCGAAGTTCGGGAAGAACTCCAATTCTTCCAGAAGAATAGAGCCGACCCTTTCACTAATAAAGATTTTGCCAGTTGTGATTGGCATGTGCTCGGCGTATCTCCAAGGGTTAGCT
The DNA here is from genome assembly GCF_036898095.1 of Palaemon carinicauda. Lineage (NCBI taxonomy): Eukaryota > Metazoa > Arthropoda > Malacostraca > Decapoda > Palaemonidae > Palaemon > Palaemon carinicauda. Next base: position 113,525 of record NW_027171715.1, read on the forward strand.
TCCGAGCAGTGGGGAAGTCCTTAACCGAAATCTTTTTCGGTTGTTTGAAGCCGACGAGAGTCGTCCGGAATTGTTCCTGAGTGTCTCTCAGCTTCTTGTCCATGAGGGCTTCTAGCATCTTGAAGACCTCTTGAGTGGCCGATGGAAGTGGATCCGGGGTGGCGGAAGACAAAGGAACAGGTTCCTCGGATGTCACAGGGGCTACTGGGGGAGCTGGAGCGACCTCGTTCTCTGAATCAGGATATTCCACCTGATCTTCCTCATAGTCGAGCTCTTCGCCCATGAGGGTCTTCTCTGTACCTTCTGACACCTCCGACATATGTTCCACGTCGTCGGAATCAATATGGCACGTACGCATTGACTGTGCTATGACGATGTCAGGTTTGACCACCAGTTGGACGGTGGGAGTCTGTTCTTGAGGGATCACTGAGTCCTTGGATGCTTTCGGAAAAAGCAAGGCCCTCATATCTTCATTTGGAAGATAAGGTCCAGGGGCGTTCTTTTGGAAGCCTCGCACCCATTTGCGCAGCTTCTCTCTAGCAGTGTCCCTTACCTCCGTGGTAGGAGGATTATTGAACGCTTCATCGAGGAGACTCTTGCAGACTGAACAGTTCTGCGGATCCCAGTATTTAAGGTCGCCTCTCTTGGCGGCGCAGGGGGCGTGGATCCGGCACGCCTTATGCCCGTAGAAGTCTGGCCGTTTAACTCCACAAAAGTTGCTCTCACACTTCATATACTCCTCCTGTAAAAGAAAGAGATCATGAGTACATGGAAGGCATAAGAATGACTTACAATATTCTAGACTTAAGAATAAGTTAATCTATAATTAGCATATTAATTATATGCTCAAGATAGATGAGCAGGAAGGGAAGTAGATAGACACATACTTGTGAATCCCGCCCAGCCAGTTACCGTAACCTTATCCGTAGACAATTCCTTAGAACGCGAGGGTTCCAAAGGAGGGAAAATCCGTATGGATGAGCCTAGCTAGGCCTCCTTAATAGAGGAATTGTCCGCAGAGTGTAAAAGGATCTGAGACCGCTCAGAGCCTAGTGAGGGAGGGGGGAAAATAAGATAAACCCCTTAGTAATATGTAGAGTAATATGCACAGAGTATGCTGGAAATGTTGTAATGTGCAACCATACAGCATAGCCACTATATTAGCTGGTATAACAATACCTATATGGAGGTGACCAGGCTATCTGGCTGCATCAGATTGATTGCCGGCATGGTGCCGGAAGCCGAGGAAGGGGTGCCGGAAGCCGAGGAAGGGGTGCATGTCCCTTAACGCCTCATTAGGGGGTGCCGGAGACCGGTCCTGCAGGGTGTAAACATCAAGCAGGACACACTGAGCAACCGAGATGGACAACACCACAGTGGCGACCGCCGGCACAGCGGCGGATCGTCGGCAGGGGCGGTGGGCTCCGGCAGCCGGCGGCTAACGGCATGGTGAACCTTAGTTCAACTCATAAGATATATATATATATATATATATATAGGGCGGATACCTAGAATGCCGGCAATCAATGCCGGCAGGGGGGGTATGGCGGCAGTCTCCGGCAGTCGGCCGGCTGTCGCTAGGTAAACCAGGGGAAATATAAGGGGTGGGACGTAGGCGGTATGTCGACGGAAGGCGGCAACCTCCGGCAGGCGGTTGGCTGACGTCCTAGAGGGGAGGCATCTTATGAATAGAGGTCACCTGAGGTAGTGGCGGCTGTCGCCGGCAGTAGAGGCGGTAAGGGACCGGCACCATAATAGAGAGAGAGAAAGGTAAGGAGGGAAGGGAGGGTTAATATCCAATACCCCGCCGGCATCCCTCCGGAGGGAGTGCACTCATGATAGGAGTAGGTACTCCTATCATCCGGCGGCAGTGGGCCGGCAGACGGCCGGGAGCCTGAGGTAACCCAAGGGAGGGATAGAGAGCACTCAAAGAGGGGGAATCCTCCGCCGGCAGGACCGCCACCGGCAACCACCCTTATAGAACGCTATGAAGGGTAAGTGTACCAGAGCGGCCAGCTCAGCAAAAGAACAAGGCTAGCCCTACCACTCCACCCAAGGGAGGAGTTGTACGACCGAGGACAGGGGTGTGTAGGCAGGCCTACACCAAAGGGATAGAGTGGGGAAGGGAGTAGGGGTCTTTCTTAAAGTGGGAGACTCTGTATGAGAGAGGCCACCAAGGCAAGGAAGAACACTCCCTAACCTAGGATAGGTAGCATAGATCAGGTGCAGCACTGATGTAATGTCCTAAACTATAATAAGGCAGAATCTCCCCCCCAGAGCCTAACCTAGATTAGGAGGACCATCTCCTAGGCTAGGAAGGCCTGGAAAGACACATCGCTAGTTGCAGGGAGGAAGGAGTAACCCAACCAAGTGAAGCTGGGGAAGGGCAGAGCCCTTCCTAAGGTCTCAAGCATGACCCTAAGGGGGGTTCATTCCCTTAGGGTAGGCTGAGAAGTGATAAATACTCTGGGTGAAGTCAAGATTCTCCCCAATATAGAATAAGGGAGAAGCAAGGTTACCCAGAGGGAATTACCCGTAGGTAAGGGGAATAGGAAACATACAAGGGTTCCTACATTAGGTTAGGAAAGGGTTGGTACACAAACCAACACAGTCCCTTGTATGGTCCCCGAAGGCGAAAACACTTACATCACAGTAACTAGTATGTTTAAAAATGCCTAAATCTTCATGACTTAACTTAGGAATACTTATATATTATGCAGGGGCTAGGCTAGCGATCTAGTATGGGGTCGGTCAACGACCGTTGTCTAACGAGTGCTAATACACGATATAATTACTTCCTAGCTATGAAGACTAAATAACTAATAATATCAATTAGTTAAAGGACCGGAGAAGGCTGTTCTGGCTAACTAAATGAGGCATGCGACATGAACAGCGGCGCCGTGATGGCGCGTCCGATATCGGCACCGCTCCGCCACAAAACACAATATTTTCCGAAAAGTAGAAGTTACTTTACGGCCAGAGCTTATTTAAATAATACTAGGACCTAGTACTCAACTTTCCAGAAGAAGGCAAGGCTGAAGGCTGAGACATAACAGCGATGTAAGCAGATAAAGAAAGCACTTGGGAAAAATCCGACTTAGCGTATGAGCTACAGACGAAAGGATGAAGACGGACGTAAAATCATTTAACAATGGCGCCCGTTTGTTTACGTCTCGAGTACCAAAAGTAGCCACGAATGAGAGTAACTTTGGAACGGCTCCTCAGTTACACAGCCTCCTTCCTATATCGAAGCGTTAACTCTATATGGGGTGCAGATAGCTATGTGGCATGTTAATACATGCGTCCCCTGCTGATAAACGATATCCTAGAGGGAAACCTTTAGGGTACTAGCACCAGAAGTTAGAATTCTGTGAAAACCTTTATTTGATTATCTGGGAATATCCACTGTAGTTAAATATACCCTAGGAAGCTACTGAAGGAACCTTCCATCAAGACAACATGGCTTCAGCCCAAAAATATATATACATATATATATATATATATATATATACTCACACACACATATATATATATATATATATATGTATGATAAATTTTACACATTTAAACATGTTTTATCATATTCAAATAAGCCTTATATTTCAAAAGCTTAATATCTATATATATATATATATATATACAGTATATATATATATATATATATACATATATACATATACATATATATATATATATATATATATACATATATATATATATATATATAATATATATATAATTTATGTATATATACACACGTGTATATATATATATATATATATGTGTATGTATGTATATATAAATATATATATATATATATATACATATATATATATATGTATATATATATATATATATATGTATATACATATATATATATATATATATATACATACATACATATACCAAAGGCACTTCCCCAAATTTTGGGGGGTAGCCGACATCAACAATGAAACAAAACAAAAAGGGGACCTCTACTCTCTACGTTCCTCCAGCCTAACCAGGGATTCAGCTAAGTTCAGCTGGTACTGCTAGGGTGCCAAAGCCCAACCTCCCACATTATCCACCACAGATGAAGCTTCATAATGCTAAATCCGCTACTGCTGCTACCTCCACGGTCATCTAAGGCACCGGAGGAAGCAGGAAGGCCTACCGGAACTGCGTCACAATCGCTCGCCTTTCATTCCTATTTCTAGCACGCTCTCTTGCCTCTCTCACATCTATCCTCCTATCACCCAGAGCTTTCTTCACACCATCCATCCACCCAAACCTTGGCCTTCCTCTTTTACTTCTCCCATCAACTCTTGCATTCATCACCTTCTTTAGCAGACAGCCATTTTCCATTCTCTCAACATGGCCAAACTATCTCAACACATTCATATCCACTCTAGCCGCTAACTCATTTCTTACACCCGTTCTCAACCTCACCACTTCGTTCCTAACCTTATCTACTCGAGATACACCAGCCATACTCCTTAGACACTTCATCTCAAACACATTCAATTTCTGTCTCTCCATCACTTTCATTCCCCACAACTCTGATCCATACATCACAGTTGGTACAATCACTTTCTCATATAGAACTCTCTTTACATTCATGCCCAACCCTCTATTTTTTACTACTCCCTTAACTGCCCCCAACACTTTGTAACCTTCATTCACTCTCTGACGTACATATGCTTCTACTCCACCATTTGCTGAAACAACAGACCCCAAGTTTTTAAACTGATCCACCTCCTCAAGTAAATCTCCATTCAACATGACATTCAACCTTGCACCATCTTCCCTTCTCGTACATCTCATAACCTTACTCTTACCCACATTAACTCTCAACTTCCTTCTCTCACACACCCTTCCAAATTTTGTCACTAGTCGGTCAAGCTTCTCTTCGGTGTCTGCTACCAGTACAGTATCATCCGCAAACAACAACTGATTTACCTCCCGTTCATGATCATTCTCGCCTACCAGTTTTAATCCTCGTCCAAGCACTCGAGCATTCACCTCTCTCACCACTCCATCAATATACAAGTTAACCCTGGATAGGTACGCTCCTCGGACACCCCTTTAAGGGTATACTCGGACGCGAACGACCCCGAAGCCAAAAATAATTCTTGAAAAATCAGTTTTTGCAATAACCTCTTTTTTTCTTTTGCCAAAAAAAAAACTTCAATGAATGCTTAAAACTACTGTAAAGATAAAAACTACTCATCTGCATAAAAGCTATTTATTATAAATATTTTAAAAAAATAAGTAGAAAAAAAAGACCTTACATAAAAATTCATAAAAAAATAATTTTTCTCCTATTTACAAAAATAATTTTAGGGATTGAATCTTGAATGTCTAGGACACATCTTGCTATATTTTGGATGAAATCGGACCCATAGAGGTGAAGATCTGAAATGAGAAAAAAGGGTAACTTTTTTTGGCCAAAAAAATGTGTCCAAATTTCATGAATTTTTTTAGGTACCCAAATGAAATCCGAATTGGCTAATTTTTTTATGGAATAAACACATGTTATCCTAGAATAGAAATATGTAAAAAAATCTTCATTATTTTGTAAATTACATTTATATCAGGGGCCATATCTAAAGGTCATTTTTTGAGTACTTAGAAATTTCGTAAAAAAATACCTATATATAATATATAATATGATTTTATGCAGGTAAAAATATACCAAAATATCACAAATTTTATAGGGAACAAGAATATATATAGATAGGGCAACTTACGCTTCGGATATGTCCACAAAATGGCCGCCAACCACACTTACTCAGACTCCCTGTTCTGCCTCCTGAAATGTAGGAAGGGTATGTCAATTTCAAGGTGTTATTTACTAATCTAATTATTCTTGGATATACATAAAAATTGTATGGTGGGTTGCTGGATGAATGTCGATTATTTTACGAATATAAAATTAGAATGCTGACCCAAAAAAAAAATTTTGAAGGGAAATAAAATCGAAAAAAAAAGAAAATTGTAAATCAATAATAATATTTTCGGTAATAAAATTTGATGAGGGTGTTATTTACTAATCTAATTATTCTTGGATATACATAAAAATTGTATGGTGGGTTGCTGGATGAATGTCGATTATTTTACGAATATAAAATTAGAATGCTGACCCCCCCAAAAAAAATTTGAAGGGAAATAAAATCGAAAAAAAAGAAAATTGTAAATCAATAATAATATTTTCGGTAATAAAATTTGATGATATTCAATCAAAAAAGAAGTAAACAAAATTTTCATGTTGTAACTTACAAATAACGCTGCGTTACAGTTTGGACAGACGCTACAGTTTGGACAGAGGACACTCTGGTGGTCCAGACAAACAGGACTCTTGCACAGGAGACAGGCAGTGTTTGTCTTGCGGTCGTCCCTAGGCGGGTAGCTGTGACAGCGAATCCTTTTAGGGAGTTTTCTGTGGCCAACGGGAATTCGACGTCTTGGTGGGACCTGCTCAGGTATCTTGAAAGTATCCACCATGATTTGACGGAGTCCTTTCGACAAACTGTGTGACGTTAGATACCGATGTATTGCCTGGGGAGCACACAACTCGTAGGCGATATCTCTGAGGAACGTTCGCTTTGGCACTGGCTTGGTGAAAGGCATGGACGTATAGAGAATATAAGAATTGACCATTATTATATTCAATATCCCGTAAAAAAGTCTGAGGCCAGCGTCGTGACTTACGAATACAACTAGATGTAGAACACATCTGGTCGAATGTGTCTACACCTCCCTTGGTCGCATTATAAAACATCTGAATGTCGGTCTTCCTTTTTTCGACTTCAGACGGATCATGATGCAGGGAACTCAACAGCATCACCTTCTTAGTCCTACTAATTTACTGACACTGTAGAGTTAGATTGTGTTCGTAATTGAACACTGCCACTGACTCCTTTGGGGGAAGCACCTTCTCCGTAAGTTCCTTAGGAATATAAGGCTTTTGGCGAATGGTGCCACACAAATACATGTCCTTATCCAAGAGTGACAAAGCAAGCGGTAGCGTCGTGAAAAAGTTATCCGTCGTCACTGTGCGGCCACTTCTCTGAAAAGGTGCCACAAGATCAGACGTAAAAACTTCTCCAAGCGTCGATCCTCTAGGTATCTGGACAGTGTCCTTCCCCAAGTACGCAATCGCATTACACATGTAATGCGTATCGGCATCACACGCCAATACAATCTTGATACCATATCTAGAAGAAGGGAAATGGAATTAGTAACTAATAAAGGTAAAAAGATAAAAAAAAAATTAAAAAAAATACACGATATACAATTATATTACTAATCAATATAGTAATAATAATAATAAAATAATAATAATAAAAAATATATAAGAAAAACATTTACAAATACGAAAGATAAATTATCAGTTATATAAATGAACAAGTTATACATAGATAGAGATAGAATAGATGATATATTATGATTTAGATATATAAATCATATAGCAAGTTCTTTACTTCACAAAATAGATATATATATATATATATATATATAGATATATATATGTATATATATATATATATATATATATATAAACAATTTTTTATAATTTCAAAACAATAATAACATGTGCAAATATAAAAAACAAAGAATTTTACTTAGCAGGTTTATTGGGTATGTACATCTTGAATGGACAGCGCCCCCGGAAAGGGACAAGCTGTTCATCCACAGTCAGATGTGGTCCTGGGGTGTAATTGTTTCGACAATTGGTCACCACGTGATCGAAGAGTTTTCTAATGGGTGCAAGGCGATCCACTTTCACTCTCTCTTGTCTGGTGGCCGAATCATCGAAGCGAATTACCCTCACCAACAGGGTGAAACGACGCTTATTCATAGTACATCTGTACAAAGGATTTCCCTCTGTGAGGTTCCACATGTCCCACGTCGGGGTATGGTTGTCCGCCCGCACTGCCGTCATTATTAGGATACCAATAAACGCCTTCAGTTCCCTCAGGTCAATGTCCCTGAGGGCAACGTTGCCCTTATGATGATAATGACTCCTCAATAGGGCAAGGCGTTCATTAGAATACAAAACAACCTCGGCTAACATGCGGTCGGTCAAAAAGAGCGAGAAAATGTCGGACACTTTGCTCGTTCCCAACGTGAGAGAAGTGGGACCCCCAGGCTCAATCCTTGGTGTGAACATATGGGGGAGGGTGGCATTTGGGTCTCTATGCCAAACGGTACAGTCGCGACCTTTCACCGATTCAGCATCAATGTGGGTGATTGCCGACCCCCTGGCTGCCTGTAGATCCCCCCTTCTCCTCTTCCTGCTTCTCTCCTCCACTGGCGTGAGCTGAGGTACCGGTACCGTTACTGGGGGCGGACCACGTGAAGTCGATGGCACAGGACTTGTTATCGTGCTGACTGGGACAACATGAGAACCCGAAGCCCCAACCCCCTCTTCCTCCCCCACATCGTCGTCGGCTTCTCCATCACCATTCCCTAAGGCGACAATCTCAGGATTTTGGGTCACCTCCTGTTCCTCCCTGACCTCCTGCTCCAACTCATCGATATTGATGAATTCGTCGTCACTGATGTCATCAACCTCCAAAGCATCATCGACATCACTATCGAACTGCTCTAAGAGCTTATTTATGGCATCCAAGCCCAATGATTGTCTCCTGCTTGCCATTTTGATATCTGCAAAGAATGAGAAAAAATTAGAAATACGCATTCGATGAAAAATGGATCCCCTACCAATATATCTGAGGCAAAAAACAATGTCATGCATGGGTAGCCAGATCATCTAGAAAAACTTTCCAACACTATAAAAATATAAGTTTTACGACAAAACTTGCCAATTCATTACGGTAACATGACTAAGCAAAAAAATGCAAAACAAATAAAAAAGGGCACTCTATGAAAAATAGCAACGTGCTAATGGTGGTCCCTTCAGAAAACAAAAATCTCAGCCACGTGCTAGGCAAACCATCAAGGCACATTTTCCGACAAATAAACATCTAAATGAATCATTACTCTGTGATAGTTACTTAGTACGTAGTAATTTTGAAAGAAATGGGAAAAAACGAAAAAATAGCAAACACAGGAAAATCGAACACCTACCTATATTATTATTAGCCAAGCTTCAAGCCTAGTTGGAAAAGTAAGATGCTCCAAGTAAGGGCTCCAACAGGGAAAAATAGCCTAGTGAGGAAAGGAAATAAGGAAATAAATTAATGATGAGAATAAATTAACAATATATCATTCTAAAAACAGTAACAAATATATACGCCATATCTGGCTAAAAAAAAGAAAGGTATGGGTAGCCAGATCATCTAGAAACACTTTCCAACACTATAAAAATATAAGTTTTACGACAAAACTTGCCAATTCATTACGGTAACATGACTAAGCAAAAAAATGCAAAACAAATAAAAAAGGGCACTCTATGAAAAATAGCAACGTGCTAATGGTGGTCCCTTCAGAAAACAAAAATCTCAGCCACGTGCTAGGCAAACCATCAAGGCACATTTTCCGACAAATAAACATCTAAATGAATCATTACTCTGTGATAGTTACTTAGTACGTAGTAATTTTGAAAGAAATGGGAAAAAAACGAAAAATGGCAAACACAGGAAAATCGAACACATACCTATATTATTATTAGCCAAGCTTCAAGCCTAGTTGGAAAAGCAAGATGCTCCAAGTAAGGGCTCCAACAGGGAAAAATAGCCTAGTGAGGAAAGGAAATAAGGAAATAAATTAATGATGAGAATAAATTAACAATATATCATTCTAAAAACAGTAACAAATATATACGCCATATCTGGCTAAAAAAAAAAAGATAGGCATGGGTAGCCAGATCATCTAGGAACACTTTCCAACACTATAAAAATATAAGTTTTACGACAAAACTTGCCAATTGCTTACGGTAACATGACTAAGCCAAAAAATGCAAAACAAATAAAAAGGGGAACTCGCGAAAAAATGGCCAACATTCTAATATACGGCATCTCAGATAAAAAAAAAAGAAATGCACGTGTTAGCCCAACCATCAAGGCACACTTTGTAACAAATACACATGAAAAAAAAAATCAATACTCTATGGCAATTCCGTACGCCGTAGTAAATTTTTACAAATATTGAAAAAAACAGAAATTAGCAACCGCAGGAAAACACGCCACACGCCGATAGCATCTACGGCGTACCTGACAATAACAAAGTCACGCATGGGTAGCCAGATCATCTATACACACTTTCCAATGCTATAAAAATGAAAGTTTTTCGATACTATTTGCTAATTTCTCACGGAAAAATGACTTAGCCAAGAAATGAAAAAAACTGAAAAAGGGACACTCTATGAAAAATAGCAACGTGCTAATGGTGATCCCTTCAGAAAACAAAAAATTCAGCCACGTGCTAGGAAAACCATCAAGGCACATTTTCCGACAAAAAAAACATCTAAATGAATCATTACTCTGTGATAGTTACTTAGTACGTAGTAATTCCGAAAGAAATGGGAAAAAACGAAAAAATAGCAAACACAGGAAAATCGAACACATACTTATATATATACGCCATATCTGGCTAAAAAAGAAGATAGGCATGGGTAGCCAGATCATCTAGAAACACTTTCCAACACAATAAAAATATAAGTTTTACGACAAAACTTGCGAATTCCTTACGGTAACATGACTAAGCCAAAAAATGCAAAACAAATAAAAAGGGGAATTCGCGAAAAAATGGCCAACATTCTAATATACGGCATCTCAGATAAAAAAAAAAGAAATGCACGTGTTAGCCCAACCATCAAGGCACACTTTGTAACAAATACACATGAAAAAAAAAATCAATACTATATGGCAATTCCGTACGCCGTAGTAAATTTTTACAAATATTGAAAAAAACAGAAATTGGCAACCGCAGGAAAACACGCCACACGCCGATAGCATCTACGGCGTACCTGACAATAACAAAGTCACGCATGGGTAGCCAGATCATCTATACACACTTTCCAATGCTATAAAAATGAAAGTTTTTCGATACTATTTGCTAATTTCTCACGGAAAAATGACTTAGCCAAGAAATGAAAAAAACAGAAAAAGGGACACTCTATGAAAAATAGCAACGTGCTAATGGTGATCCCTTCAGAAAACAAAAAATTCAGCCACGTGCTAGGAAAACCATCAAGGCACATTTTTCGACAAATAAACATCTAAATGAATCATTACTCTGTGATAGTTACTTAGTACGTAGTAATTCCGAAAGAAATGGGAAAAAACGAAAAAATAGCAAACACAGGAAAATCGAACACATACTTATAAATATACGCCATATCTGGCTAAAAAAAAAAGATAGGCATGGGTAGCCAGATCATCTAGAAACACTTTCCAACACAATAAAAATATAAGTTTTACGACAAAACTTGCCAATTCATTACGGTAACATGACTAAGCAAAAAAATGCAAAGCAAATAAAAAGGGGCACTCGCGAAAAAATGGCCAACATTCTAATATACGGCATCTAA
>NW_027171715.1:132500-139929 GCF_036898095.1 Palaemon carinicauda
TTAATTAAAATCACGTGTGCTTGTGATATATGTTCATTAAAATAACCACGTGTTGCAAACTCACGATTCAGCTATCATGGTGGAGATGGGTCTATTTCAAGTCTATGAACAGAATCCTGAATTCAACAGGAATATGTAGGGGGACTTGTCATAAACTTTTAGTCTCTCTTGATAGCTGAGTCGGTAGGGTCCCTGCCAAGCATAGTTTCTAGCCGTACAGGTGGTGGTTCGAATCACCACCCGGCCAGAAGCTGTTACCATAAAATGAATTCCAAGTGGATATGTATTTCCCAAGATAGAATTCGGTATTAAATGCATTTCGTGGGTGATATTTACATTAATTAAAATCACGTGTGCTTGTGATATATGTTCATTAAAATATCCACGTGTTGCAAACTCACGATTCAGCTATCATGGTGGAGATGGGTCTATTTCAAGTCTATGAACAGAATCCTGAATTCGACAGGAATATGTAGGGGGACTTGTCATAAACTTTTAGTCTCTCTTGATAGCTGAGTCGGTAGGGTCCCTGCCAAGCATAGTTTCTAGCCGTACAGGTGGTGGTTCGAATCACCACCTGGCCAGAAGCTGTTACCATAAAATGAATTCCAAGTGGATATGTATTTCCCAAGATAGAATTCGGTATTAAATGCATTTCGTGGGTAATATTTACATATATATATATATATATATATATATATCTATATATTATATATATATATATGTATACATATAATATATATATATATATATATACATATATATATTATATTATGGCTTGTGTCAAGGAACTAAACATATAATATGATATATATTAGGAGTGGCAAGCTATACAACCTCTCGAATTCCTAACTCACCTCTCCTTTTACATTAAATCTGTCACACGTAGAAATATTAAAACCTGAAATCTGAGACAGTTAAATAACTCCCAGACAGCAAAACATAAAAGACACTGACTATCGATAGGTCTTTTAAGTACATTAAGACTAAAAAAAACCTAAATTATTCTTGAAAATTATTCAAAGCTATTACTTACTATGATTCTTTAACAGGATACGAGAAAATACTATTTCAAACAAAGGTGATTTGAGTAATACACTCTTTACAAAAGTAAATATATTCTATATAAATTACAAGACTTGGATAGAAATTTACATGAATAAAAACATCACTTGAAATATCAAGTGTGTAGAAAACTTAGATGAAGACAAGAGGTGACTTGACTTTAACCCTGGATAGGTACGGTCCTCGGACACCCCTTTAAGGGTATACTCGGACGCGAACGACCCCCGACGCCAAAAAAAATTCTTGAAAAATCAGTTTTTGCAGTAACCTCCTTTTTTCTTTTGCCAAAAAAAAACTTCAATGAATGCTTAAAACAACTGTAAAGATAAATACTACTCATCTGCAGAAAAACTATTTATTATAAATATTTTAAAAAATTAAGTAGAAAAAAAAAAAGACCTGACATAAAAATTCATAAAAAAAAAGTTTATACATATATACACAAATCCTTTTAGGAATTGATTCTTGAATGTTTAGGACACATCTTGATGTATTTTGGATGAAGTCAGACCCATGGAGGTGAAGATCTGAAATGAGAAAAAAAAGGGTAACTTTTTTTGGCCAAAAAAAATTGTCCAAATTTCATGAATTTTTTTGGGTACCCAAATGAAATAGGAAGTGGCTAATTTTTTTAGGGAATAAACATATGTTATCCTAAAATAGAAATATGTAAAAAAATCTTCATTATTTTGTAAATTACATTTTATATCAGGGGCCATATCTAAAGGTAATTTTTTGAGTACTTGGAAATTTCGTAAAAAAATACATATATTTAATATATAATATGATATTTATGCAGGTAAAAATATACCAAAATATCACAAATTCTATAGGGAACAAGAATATATATAGATAGGGCAGCTTACGCTTCGGATATGTCCACAAAATGGCCGCCAACCACACTGACTCAGACTCCCTAATCTGCCACTTGAAATGTAGGAAGGGTATGTCAATTTCAAGGTGTTATTTACTAATCTAATTATTATTGGATATGCATAAAAATTGTATGGTGGGTTGCTGGATAATTGTCGATTATTTTACGACTATAAAATTAAAATTCTGACCCAAAAAATTTTTTTTGAAGGGAAATAAAATCGAAAAAAAAAAATGTAAAACAATATTTTAGCTAAAAAAATTTGATGATATTCAATCAAAAAAAAAGTAAACAAAATTTTCCGACAAATAAACATCTAGAGGAATCATTACTCTGTGATAGTTCCTTAGTACGTAGTAATTTTGAAAGAATTGGGAAAAAACGAAAAAATGGCAATCACCGGAAAATCGAACACATACCTATATATACGCCATATCTGGCTAAAAAAAAAGATAGGCATGGGTAGCCAGATCATCTAGAAACACTTTCCAACACTATAAAATATAAGTTTTGCGACACTACTTGCCAATTCCTTACAGTAACATGACTAAGCAAAAAAATGCAAAACAAATAAAAAGGGGCACTCGTGGAAAAATGGCCATTCTAATATACGGCATTCAGAAGAAAAAAAAATTTCAGCCACGTGCTAGGCAAACCATCAAGGCATATTTTTCCGACAAATAAACATATAAATGAAATATTACTCTGTGATAGTTCCTTAGTACGTAGTAATTTTGAAAGAAATGGGAAAAAACGAAAAAATGGCAATCACAGGAAAATCGAACACATACTTATATATACGCCATATCTGGCTAAAAAAAAAATAGGCATGGGTAGCCAGATCATCTAGAAACACTTTCCAACACTATAAAAATATAAGTTTTGCGACACTACTTGCCAATTCCTTACGGTAACATGACTAAGCAAAAAAATGCAAAACAAAAAAAAAGGGGCACTCGCGGAAAAATGCCCACATTCTAATATACGGCATCTCAGATAAAAAAAAAAGACGTGCACGTGTTAGCCCAACCATCAAGGCACACTTTCTAACACATAAACATGAAAAAAAATCAATAATATACGGCAATTCCTTACTACGTAGTAATTTTTACAAATATTGAAAAAAAACAGAAATTGGTAACCGCAGTTAAATACCCAATATACCAATAACTACGTCGTATCTGACAAAAACAAAATCACGCATGGGTAGCCAGATCATCTAGACACACTTTCCAACATTAAAAAAGCAAAAGTTTTACGACACTATTTCGCAATATCTTACGGAAAAATGACTTGGCAAAAAAATTAAAAAAATTAAAAAGGGACACTCGCGGTAAAATGCCCGACATTCTAATATACGACATCTCAGATAAAAAAAAAGACATGCACGTGTTAGCCCAACCATCAAGGCACACTTTCTAACACATAAACATGAAAAAAAAATGAATAATATACGGCAATTCCTTACTACGTAGTAATTTTTACAAATATTGAAAAAAAAAACAGAAATTGGTAACTGCAGTTAAATACCCAATATACCAATAACTACGTCGTATCTGACAAAAACAAAGTCATGCATGGGTAGCCAGATCATCTAGACACACTTTCCAACACTAAACAAGCAAAAGTTTTACGACACTATTTGGCAATATCTTACGGAAAAATGACTTGGCAAAAAAATGAAAAAAAATGAAAAAGGGGCACTCGCGGTAAAATGGTCCTCGTGGTGATGAACGACATTTTAACTAAAAAAAAAAACATGCACATGGTAGCCAAACAATCCACCAAGACTTTCCACAACTGATAACCTATACAAGTTGCACCATTCTACGACAATTTCATAATACGTAATAACTTTGATAATTATGCAAACTACCTCAGAAGGGTAAACTCGGACGCGAACGACCCCGACGCGTCTCAGAAATCGGGGAAGGAGTACAGCTACAGCAATGCACATCTGGACACTACTAGAGCGTGTAGGGGAGACACCTCCTGCAGGTCGATCACCCACAAATTCAGTCACAGGGGTGAGTCACGTGAGAAAAACCTGTTTTTTTTTGACGCTCGGGGTCGCAAACGACCCACCGTACCTATCCAGGGTTAAATATCAAATCTGAATAAACCTCAGACTAAGACAAAAGAAATACTTATTCAAACTGTACAATCACTGGTTGCACTTGAAATTAAAAATTAATGCAAATATTTAAATTTTATACTCAATGAAAATAGATAACTAGATCCTGATACAAGAATTTTCTCGTTATTACAGGGCCATTTAAAAAATGTCAAACCTCACCACAACACCATGAAATTAAAATCACCTGCAAAATTTACAGAAAAGTTTTACCTCAATACATACGATATATGCAAGGGGCAAAAAATCACTTTGGAAAGGACACACTATAGGTACTGAATACTCTTAAAACAATACACTGAGCTGAGAGAGAGAGAGAGAGGAGTTGGCGATGACTTAAGGCTTGGATTCTCTATCTTTATGCAATGAATCGGTCGCCTTAAATAGGAAATTTAGATACATCCAGAATGTTACATTCGCTAAGGAAGCATGGTTGGGCCTAAAGCAGACTCCAGAGGTATAAAGTAGATAAAAATGTCAAGAGTTGAATCCGGGGTTTTAAGGCAGCTCTCAGGTGCCTACCAATAATAATAATAATAATAATAATAATAATAATAATAATAATAATAATAACAACAATGGTAATAATGAAAATGATAATAATATTTATATATATATATATATATATATATTAAATACATACATATATATATATATATATATACTGTATATATATATATATATATATATTTTATGTATTAAATACATATTTACATATATATATATATGTATATATATATATATATACGCATATATATATATATATATATACATATATATATATATATACATATATATACAGCATATATATATATATATATACATATATATATATATATATATGTATATATATACATATATATATGTATATATATATATATATATATGTCTATATATATACATATATATATATATATATATAAATATATATATATATATATATGTGTGTGTGTGTGTGTGTGTGCTATAATAAGAGCTGGTAAAATGTTGGCTCCTGTGAGTTGTACATTTTTTGTTCGCCACTGTAAATAATCTTGGAGTTAGAAATAATTAGAACTTATCACTTCGTCAGAGAAAATGTTTTCCTAAATCTCTGTTCGAATCTCATCGTTCATAAGACACTTTATATTTCTTTTTATCTAAATATCATTCTTTTGTTTACAGAGGTAGAAGTGACGGATGAGTTGAAGGAATTTAGTGGTCTACCACTACCAATTTTCCTCTTTGTTTGCTATGAATGTTTATATTTGGTTTCAATCTACAAAATGGATCCCTCCTCCAGCAGTAACCGACAGAACACACAGCATACACCTCAACAGCTGTAAGTAGCCAATTCTTCTCTTTCATAAATTTTTTTCTACTTTATAGAATCCATAATTCAAATTTTAAATCACTGGTATGATATATATATATATATATATATATATATAATCAAAAGACTACTTTTATTTTTAGCACTTGACAATATGATTAAGAATCACGAAATGTTGGGAATAAAAAAAAGGACATTTTGAACTACTCTGTCCCTATCCATACTATGAAATTTGTGTCCATTACTGGCTGTTGCTGCCTTCACTGAAGATATATATATATATATATATATATGAGGTCAAAATACATCTATATCAATATTCTCTGGCAATTTTGTTGTTGTCAATTGCATTTTCTCTTTTGTACAGAGACACCGTTCCTCCTTCGATCCAAATCGATGAGTTTGACGAGTCAAGCGTAAGATTATGGAAGATGTTCAGGGAAGCCATTCAGCCTCTTTATTTCAAGATCCTCTGCTGGGTTAACCCAGGCTGGAACCCCGCCAGTAACTTCAAAGACTACCTCGAAAGCCAAAGGGTCAACGTCATTCAAGTCAAAAAGAGTCTTAATGATAATCAACTGGATAAGATCATGAATCCTTCATCACACGAAACATGGGACATAACTCAGATTTATGCGCTTCTTCCGTTTTCTAAACTTTTAGCTGGAAAAAATGACAAAAAGTGGCATGAACAAAATGGGTCCGACCCAGAATTGTTTTTAACCTGCCTAAAAAACAAAAGGAATGAAGCAGCCCACAATCCAAATATGATCAAAGAAAGATGTTCTCTCATGATAGATACAGTATATGAACTTACAATAAAACTTCAAGAGGGCTTAAAACTTGTCGTTCTCCGGGATGTAGTAAACACTGAGGATAAAGAAGAAATCGAGAGAGAAATGGACAGAGTTTTTGATGATACCCGGCAGAAGATAAAAGAGATAGGAAAAGGAGGTATAGGAGTCGAGGTCTTTGATGAATATCAAAGGGAAATTGACTTCACAAAAAAGATGAAGTTATTGGAAGAAGAAGGCTTCCCTTGTTTGAAGAAAATTCTTGAAAAATTTAAAAGCATTAATCCTCTCAACCTGATAACAGGAACCTCTTCTAACCCCAACATACCAGTAGAGAAGATTTACACAGAAATGAAACTAGAAGGGGAAAGTGGCCCCTGTAGTGTTCCTATAGAGGAGATACTGAATCACGTACCTCATTATGATCACAGTCGACTCTTACTGATCAAGGGAATGGCAGGTATGGGGAAAACCACACTGGTCAAGAAGATCAATTCTGACTGGCTCTGTAAGAAGGACTACATCAAAGGCCTTAATGACTTTGCCATACTTTTGTATGTAGAATGCAGGATTCCATTGAATCTTTTAAAGACTTGTTAGTGGCGTATTTTGGAGATGTTCACCGGAAATTCAAAGATAATGAAATTATTGATGTGTGTTTGGCTCACAAGTGTCTTCTCATCATAGATGGGTATGACGAGTTGAATGATAAATCAGCAAAATTATTCCTAGAAGTTTTGACACTGAAGAAATCCCGCAAAATTAGTGTTATTGTGACAACCAGACCTGAATTGGAGGTGAGATTCAACAATCAGGTGAAATCTGATTACACAACTGTGTCTACAATTAGTCTTGAGGGAATTCCAAAGGAGAAGAGAGAAGAGTTTGTATGCAAGTATTATTCAGTATTGGGGTCAGACAATTCTCCTTTGCAATCATTAGATGAACTGTTACAGTATCTGAGGAAAACAATGCACACTATGCATGAGGTGTGGGGACTACCCTTAAATTTCGCTCTTGTAACAGTTCTGTGGGTGAATAAACCAGATATTATAAGCAACATCACCACTGAAGCTGAGCTCTACTGGCAATTTTATCATTTGTCTCGCTCAAAATTAGAGGAGCGTTTGGCGAAATACCCCAACACAGCTCATTTCCTACCAGGTGAACTGCTTCAAAAAACGGAGCAGTTTATTGAAAAACTATGTCTTGAATCATTCAGAGCATTACAAAAAGATGAAATCAATATT
>NW_027171716.1:0-10000 GCF_036898095.1 Palaemon carinicauda
ATTATAATAATAATAATAATAATAATAGTAATAATAATAATAATAATAATAATAATTTATATACCGGTGTATATACTGTATATATTGCACAGGCTCAAAAAATCTACATTGAAGATTAAGATGCAACAAAAAAGAATATAGAAATCTGAATGAAAATAGAAATGATAAAAACCTAACCAATAGTTGCATTTGAAAAACAAAATACTCAAGTGCGACATTTGTATTTGAATATAACTATCGAATACATTTATGTACTTACACCTTATAAAATTTGCATTACATTTCAATCTATATTTAAGTCTGCATACCCAAACATACTTACGATTAGAATCTTTAACTGCATATAAAAGTACACATTTACAAATGCATAGCAAATTCGCGCATACTGTTATATATTGTATAGATAAGATATGTATTTGCGCGTATATTATGTACACGTATACTTGCGCCTATGAGTGTATAATCGAGAGTAAGCTAAGAAGTATATAACTGAAGATATGAAAAAAATCTAAAACCCTTACCAGTAGTGGACAAAAGTAATCTAACGCCTCGAAAAAGGTAACACAATACGTGCTCCAACATCCGCCCCTTTTCTCGTTAAGCTCAACGCCCCCCCCCCCCCCCCCCCCTCCCCCCACCCCAACCCCATACCTCCCTTGATACCTCCTAAATGACAATGAGAGTCCCCACCTCTTCCCGTCTTCCCATCATGCTCTGAGCAGGCCCATTCCCCCATCAGATCTGACCCAGTTACGGCTTTACGGCCAAGCTTTGACACCTGATACCTTGATAGTTTTCCGTCGATGAGATTTCACTCTGTCACCGACCGGGATTATACGGGAATTACTGTGAGCGGAGAGAAGTTAATAGGCGAAGTTAATAGGGCAAAAGCCATAGGACTAAATTACATGATGGAAAGATATGGCAGAAAAGGGGAGCTTTTAATATAGTGTAGTTGTGTACACGAGTATGTATTACTCAAGAACGTAACTAATGCACTATGATTATCCAGGTGCTATTTTCCATTTGATATGGGTAGAAGAGACTCCTTAGCTCTGGTAAGCAGCTCTTCTCGGAGGAGTCTTCTCAAGGAAACTTCAAAATCATATCTGTGAATGTATGTATGAATGTATAGATAGATTGATAGATAGATAGATAGATATTATATATACACATTCAAATATCAAGTCACGGTATTTACATGAGAATTATACCCAAACCAGATTTATGTACGATCAGTACATCTACCTTTGCCAGGAATCGAGCATATGCCTTAGAATTTTCATAGTGCATTTGACTTTTCCATACATACATTAATGCACACACACACACATATATATATACATATATATAATGTATGTATATATGTGTATATATATATATGTATATATATATATGTATATATATGTATATATATACACATATATACATACATTATATATATGTATACACACACACACACACACACATATATATATATATATATATATACAGTATATGAGATAAAAGAACCAAAATGAAAAGCTACAAATTCCTTTGCGACACAAACAAATGCAGATGAGCTAGTGGAAAAGTAACCATAGCGTGGTGGAGAATCAGACGATGAACAGAAACACAAAACCCGGCCATGGGCCGAATCAATAGCTCTCTTTCCTTATGATGGAGAGACAGGTGTTAGCTCTTTTCTATTGCCCTTTCTCATGTCTCTTACATTATGTCTCACTGCCTCCTGCTATTTCACAGCGACTTTCATTATAGTGTATGCTATTTATTCTGGCCACCCTTCCCTAACGTCTTATTTAATTTACCTTTGCTACTATGTAACAATAATAATAATAATAATAATAATAATATCATTATTACCATTAATCTTTAATGATATATAAAAATCTCTTATGCTTTTTTCCGTCTATAAGAAGAGAATTTATAATCTTAAGTACGTAAGGGAGGGTGTAAGATATTTAGGAACAAGGCATTGGGACCAAGAAAGTAACAAAGTTAAAACTGCAAATGCTTATATGCTAAATATACCCAATGAACATGAATGTTTTGAAGTCCATCCTTCTGCTGTCTTTGAAATGATTCATCCGCGAATGCACTTACGATTTTAAGTGTATTTACATACATACATGTTTGCACATACTGCACACAAAATGCCACTAAGCGTGTAAATACAGTATATGTATGCAAGTCTGATTCTCTCTCTCTCTCTCTCTCTCTCTCTCTCTCTCTCTCTCTCTCTCATTCTTATAGCCTACCATGCCCTTGTTTACACTGTTTCCTCGTCGCTTTTCCCTGGCAGGCAATAGAAGCGTACTCTGAATGAAAAAGGGGTGAATTTCGAAAGACGCACATGTTTGTACACTACGTACATACTGCCTGGTTTTCCCATCTGGCTCTGTAAACTCCCATAAGAAATTCAATAAGTGATGGAGAGAGAAGAATGGTTTACGCTCCCTGCAAATTTCAGAGAGAAAATTCAATCATGACACAGCGAAATGGAAAAATGAAACAGACGGCCATGGTCATCGTAGGTTTCAGGGATGCCAGAAGTTAAACATCAAGCCAGAATAATACCTTAAGGTTCAACGACAAAAGCAATTTGGTCAAAATTGTTTTTTCTCAACAACGACCGTTTCTCTAACAACCACAGGGATTTCATCACTACCAACAAAGGCCTCATGCCAAACAAAAAAAAAAAAAAAAAAAAAAAAAGAGTTCGACAACAACAACTCCCCCCTCCCCACCCCCCCCCCACTCCCAACTGCAGCGGTTTCACCACCAACAGCAGCAATGTGCTAGATAAGGATTTACCATAAACAGAATCACTAGCAACAGCCGCAAGGAATGTACTCACAACAACGAAGAATTTGCCCCCAACATCAAAGGATCCACCACCAATTATTATTTTGCAAACTCAACAAACGCTGTTAACACCAATAACGGCGGCATACTACCATATTTCCCACACGAATTTCACCATGAACAACAGGAAATGCGTCACTAAAAGCAAAGATATCCTCAGCAGTTATTTCTATTAACAACAATAACTCGAACAGCAAGGAAACAAATGATTCAAGAGAATTGAAATCCGATAGAAACAATATTTTAACAAGACAAGCAAACAAGAAAAGAATCATTATAAAAATGGGTTGTGATTCTAATATTAAATGAAAGTAACTACAATTAAAGACGTAATAATGTGTTACACATTTATAACTTTAGTGTACTCCATTTCAATAAAATAAAAAAACTTTCTGCACCAACAAGAGATATAACAACAAAAATAACTTTGATAATATCATTCATCTAGGATTACAGTGACGAAACCACAACAGCACGAGAGTTCCGCCAATAAACATAACAGGTGTAACAACAGCACAAGGAACACTAGCTTCCCTCCAGATCATGACCCAACTCTCGTATAAACCACAGAAAATGTCACCTGTAAACAATATTGAAAGATTCCATTATTGCATAGTAAATAAAATTAACAATGAAGGTCTGAATATTTACAGCATTGCTAACACATCACAATGATTAGGAAAATAATAATAAGCAATAACAAACTATTTTTATAATTGGGATGATATTCGACAGCGAACAGCAAATACTCAGAAAAACAAAAATCAATCATTTTATTTCAAACACCAACCCGATATTTATAGATATTTGCCTGTCAATAGTTCAAACACCAGAGAATTTCAAATGATGCTATGAATAACAGTCAATGACTCTGTCGTGCAAATTACACACACACACACACACACACACACACACACACACACACACACACACATATATATATATATATATATATATATATATATATATATATATGGATAAATATCAACACAACATCGTGTTCAGATAGAAATAAATTTCTACCTCATACTTGGGATCGACCCCTAGCCCCTTCTTATGAAAGGCCAGGTCGAAACCAACCATGCCACGAGAGGCCATAAAAGAAATCGGAACCTGACGCTACCCAGCTGTCCGAGGATTTACCTGGCGAGACATCAGTCTCTTACCAGCGAGTTTTACCCGATTTCCCGGCCCACCACGTGACACAATTGGTAGTAATTCATTCAAATTACCCCTAATGAGTCAATATGGATAAATATCAACACAACATCGTGTTCAAATAGAAATAAATTTCTACCTCATACTTGGGATCAAACGCTAGCCCCTTCTTATGAAAGGCCAGGTCGAAACCAACCATGCCACGAGAGGCCATAAAAGAAATTGGAACCTGACGCTACCCGGCTGTCCGAGGATTTACCTGGCGAGACATCAGTCTCTTACCAGCGAGTTTTACCCGATTTCCCGGCCCACCACGTGACACAATCGGTAGTAATTCATTCAAATTACCCCTAATGAGTCAATATGGATAAATATCAACACAACATCGTGTTCAAAATAGAAATAAATTTCTACCTCATACTTGGGATCAAACGCTAGCCCCTTCTTACGAAAGGCCAGGTCGAAACCAACCATGCCACGAGAGGCCATAAAAGAAATCGGAACCTGACGCTACCCAGCTGTCCGAGGATTTACCTGGCGAGACATCAGTCTCTTACCAGCGAGTTTTACCCGATTTCCCGGCCCACCACGTGACACAATTGGTAGTAATTCATTCAAATTACCCCTATATATATGGAAAGTAGAGCAAAGTTTACTCTCAACAAAGCTTGAGGTGTGGAGTAAACATATTGGGTCATAATGAGGTACAAGTCATTTCAGAGTAACCTGGGAGACTCTTCTTCAGCAACAGCAATAAAATACAAATTGTCGGTCACCTTTACCTCGCCGTAACTATGGCTTTACAGATATACAGTACATGGAATTTGGCGATTCGATAAACAAAATCACCGTAGAAATATACATTCTTTAACAAGCTAAAGTTCTCCTATTTCCCCAGCAGTCGGTACGAAACGGGACAACGGTTTAGGAGTCGTGCTTGTGTCATTTCGACTTCCTATAGACTACGTTAATTTAGAGAGAAACCTTAACACACTTACGATAAATGAGAAGAAAGACAGGAATAGAGGGAAACCTCGGGAAGATTTTTCATGTGTAAGATAGTTGAAAGTATTATTTCTCTGAAGGAAAAACATAACTCTAAGAAAATATCCTTAAAGAAAAAAAGAAGGATACCACAAGCTAAACGCCTCCAATAGAGGCCAACTGCAATTAAAGGAACTAAAAGAAATGACGAATAAATTATATATGAAAAGTATAAATATATATAATATACAGTCTATATATATATATATATATATATATATATATATATATATATATATATGTGTGTGTGTGTGTATATATATATATATATATATATATATATATATATATATATATATATATAATTTTTCAAGATAAATAACAAAATTATAATAGATTGGTCATATATAAATTATGAAACGAGACATAAGTCATCCTATTGAAAAGAAAATCATTTGCAAAAAGTTCGAATTTATGAAGCTCCGCGGATTCAACCACTCGGTTAGGATGATTATTGCGTATTCTGGTCATTTCCGAAATAAAACTTTTAGAATACTGTGTAGTATTGAGCTTTATGAAGGAGAGGTCATGACCATTAGACTTAACTGTATACCTACTATTACGAACAGGATGGTACAGTCTGGGAAGATCTGAATGAAATAGCTTATGCAACATACACAAAGAGCTAAATGAACAACAGTGCAAAAGATTAATATCCTAATCAGGAACAAAGAATTTGATAGACCGTAAACCTGTATTCAACAAATTAAGAAGAGTCAGCAGCTGAAGACTATACCCGAAACGTGGTAGAATGTAAGAAATAAAAATTTATAGACTCAATATCCCCTTTATTATGCAATTGAAGAAGAAACAAAGAATATAAAAAGTAGATTCGCAATCAAGAATTACACATAGAATATTAAATGAGTAGTATATAGTTAGAGACATTTTCAATACTACTCTCGGTATTGATAGGGTTCAATTTCATCTCCTGCAATTTGCCACATGCCTTATTTTTTTTTTCTTTTTTTTTTTTTAAGATCCCTGATAAGGGACTCATCAATCAAATGTCTACATTTAGGAGATGGAATTGATGTAATGAGAGTAGCACCACTGCATATTCTAGGCATATATAGTATGAAAAGAAATGGATTAAGACCACTACCCTGAGGAACACCAGATATTACATTCCTATACTCCCTAATATGTCCATTAACAACTACTCTTTACAATCTATTAATTCAAGATTCAATAATGATACTAAAAAGAGAACCACCTATTCCCATTTGTTCAAATTTGAAAAACAAGGTCAATCATACGAACTTCCTAACCGCAATCAAGAGATTTCTGCAGTGCAGGCATCACATATTTCTAGGCATTTGTCAGAGCCAAATACGTGATGAAATGTTGAGGACATTGCTATAAATCTACAAAAGGTATACAATCTTTTAGAATTTCCCCTGGCAAGAAAAAATTAAAAGAATGCCCCAATGCCAGGGATCCTTTAGTAGGAAGGACATAATTACGGTAAAGGTCGCACAGTCACCAGCCTTAATGTCATCTAAAAATAATCTTGAGTCGATTTAGTCTCACAAAAAATGAGATGCTCTATTCCTTACAGAACAAATGTTATGATCAAGGTTAAAGTTATATACGAAATATAGAGAATTTCTAACAGTCTTTATATAAAAAATAAACTATATATGACAGGTGCAGTGAGTTACAGGCAGACTGACAATCTTTCCTTGCATATATCGATGCATAATCATATACTTTTTATTTTACCAACTTTGTCTGATAACCCCCTATCCATATATGAGAAGCATTGATGACAAAATAAGTAAGGCAACCACAATGAGTGACACTTAGGCTGATGATTACTCATGCACATCAACACGCGATGGTCTAATTTTATACCAAATTTGACTGGAATCCTTCAACTTTGGAAGATGAGTTATGACAAGTTCAGATAGACAGCCTTCTGCCTTTGAAACAATCTATGTATGATGATCTACCTTTCCACTAGGTAGGATTAAACCCCCTTTAACTATGTAGTAAGAGGTGTAAAGATAAGGCATAATAAGTGACACACACAAAATAACAGAAAGGCGAACAGCCACACAGATGACATCCTTCATACACATCCACACCTAACAGGGTATGAATAACGCACTAACCCTTCAGGCAGACGATAAGTTCAATGCACAACCTCCAATCATGCACATCTATTCAAAATGTGCGCATGGTGTATTCCGTAAAAATCGTAGTTCTTGGGAAAATCACAGCCATATGCGTGAATTAGGTTCAAACAAACCATTTGTTAGATATAATTCAGACATCGAGAGCCCAAACCACTTTCGAATTTTGGCCAAGGAATTTCCAAAAACATTCCCAAACATACGATATCAGAAATATATGCACCTTGTAAACAAGTAACATCTCCAGCACGGGCGGCAGGAAGCGAAATGTAAAAATCCTCAATACTCAGTAATTCACTGTACAAACACACACTACGTTAAGCGGTGGAGAAAGTCTAGGTACTTGGGGGAAATAGTTCGAGATTTTCTTTTTCTTTAACCGGGGCCAAGGGAAAGTGGAACCCAATTATCTTATTTATCCAAGGACAAGAACAACTTAGAATGAAAAGAGGAGGAAAAGGGGAGTTGGACTTAACCGAACCGAAAGCTACAGATCAGAATCGTAAAGGAGGAAGGGTTAAGGTAAAATAAAAATTTAAAAAAAATCAGTTTTATTGCATCGTTAGAAATAAAAAAAAAACAATAATTATTATCATTACTATTACTGCAGAGGTACTCAGATAAATGGTGA
Source organism: Palaemon carinicauda (assembly GCF_036898095.1). Taxonomy (NCBI): domain Eukaryota; kingdom Metazoa; phylum Arthropoda; class Malacostraca; order Decapoda; family Palaemonidae; genus Palaemon; species Palaemon carinicauda. The sequence continues at coordinate 7,837 of NW_027171716.1, forward strand.
TGCTCCATACAACATTAATATCAATTATTACGACTAATTTATCATCATAATCCAGTATTATAATTATCATCATAAAAAAATTTCAAAATTTCATATGAACAAACAAACCGAATTGGTCATAACTTGCAAAGCAACCGTATCCTCAACAGAACAATCATTCCCCCCCCCCTCTAAAAAAAAAGGGAAGGGAATACCACATGAGTATCAAATAAGGGAAATATAACAAAAAATAAACTACAGAAATGGTACAAGACAAAAAGGACGAAACCATAACTCCTCCACCTGAGTAGTAGTCTACCCTTTTGCTAACCCACCGCACTGGAGGGAAATTTATGCAATAAAATACATAAGAAAGAGGCACATAAAATAAACTTAATCGCTGGAAGTAATTAAGGTGGTGTTTTATGGCCGTCAACTTCGAGTATCCCTGAAGCGCTAGGGAAAATTTATTTCAGTAGGAAAACTATGATTACAATATTCTGACCGCTTGGATAGGCATGGCATTCAAGTTTCTGACGTCTGAGTAATTTTAAAGATCGTAATAAGCAATATAAAAGTAGATAATGAATATACATTTCTCTTTTCTCATCGAACGATACTTATCAGCTTGTGTAAATGCATCTGAGTTCATTACTTAAAGTATACCCGGTAAAAGAAATTGAACATTATATGTTCTCTCTCTCTCTCTCTCTCTCTCTCTCTCTCTCTCTCTCTCTCTCTCTCTCTCTCTCTCTCTCTCTCTCTCTCTCTCTCTCTCTCTCTCTCTCTCTCTGTGGCTTTTAGTGACATCAAACTATGTCGGTAACTATTGACATGATTGAGGCTTGCAAATGGGAATAGCAAGTTATATTTGTTTCCATGTAATTTATTTCAGTCTATTGTTGCACTGCAAATGCAGCTGCAGCTGGCTACCTAACAGCTTCAGCTGATTACACTTGACAGTTGGACATAAACAAAATTCTAATATTTCCATTTCATTTTAGAGTATAAACCAATCGACAGGCTTTCATGATCTGGCATCATATTCACCATGACTTACAAACAAATTTACGTAAGTGCAATCCACTGAATAGTTTTAGTTTAAAAAATAAATCAACTCATCGTAAAAATTATATTAGCATATATCATATGTGAGAGCGGCAAACCATGATTGTTAGAGACACCACTTTCTTGAATTAATAACAATATATTTTATGGCATTCATTGACTGATCAGTCAACGGACTTGCGTTGATGTACTTTAGCAATTGATATATAAGTGGATAGGCAAGGGAAATGAACATGAGAACAAATAATTGCTTGGCGCTTATTTCATTATACATTGGAGAGAATTCGAACCTTGAATTTTAGTACAAAACAGTTTTACCATCTAAATATGCGTGTACGCACGGATACTGCTCAAAACGTGCTCACTTAACTGAGTTTTGGGGCCACACTGAGACCCACTGCCACTTGCATCGTTCTATAAATGTTTACTGCATAGGAGGTTATTTTTTCTTACAAAGCAGGACTGTTGATCCAATGTTTAACCTAACTCCTCCTTTATACGGACAAGATACCAAGTAATAGAAAACAAAGTTTCTAAGCATTCTCCAAATAAGTTCTTATTTTTTTTTTTTTCCTGAAGATCCCGACTGGCGTCCTCTGGCATAGGAGCCACCCAGCATACGGACAGACCTAGCCAAGGTACGGAATGTGGTCTAACTCGAATACAACGGTATTCGGTGAATAAATTGAATTATAGAACTTTTCCAAATCATACAAGAACCCAAAACCGGCAAATATGAAGAAAAAAGATGAAATTAATAAACACAAAAACAATATAAAAGCAAATTTAAGTCAATTATTTGATAAAACACTAACACAGTATGACTGCGGCACACTTACATAAATCAATTACCTAGTTGCAACAAGGCTTCAGGATGTAAAATACAATACAAACTATATATCCCGTTCATTTATTATGGGCACAAATATTCGCCAGGAAAAAAAAATGAATCAAAACATGATGAATGACTTTGCTCCGACACCCGAATGTGATAAAAAATATTGCTATATATTGGGTTATCTTTTTCAATATTTTTTTTTCTCATTTCTTCCATCCCTTGGCCATACAGAGGCAAAATCTAAATTGGGTTACTAAATTTTCTAGGCTAATCAATATG
>NW_027171716.1:20000-30000 GCF_036898095.1 Palaemon carinicauda
AGAGACCTGAAGGACAATACCCTTCTCACAGCAACAATAATAAAAAAAAAAAATCGGCAAGATTGACTGCCTGATAACCATGTTACGTCAAGACGTCACATTACCTACTACTCTAGGATAGAGCACATCGATTTTTCATAGTTTTTCCATCATCTTATCTAGTTGAGTTAGGATTTAGTCGTTTTTTTCCCCTACTTATTATCAAAAGCTCGAAATAGACCTGACATTGGGAAAAATTATGAACTTCGACTATCATTGACCACGTTGAAGCCGACTTTAAAAGATAACTTGCTTAAAAGCATCAGCCACTGGAATCTCATTGAATAAATCTACCTTTTTGTAATTTCTTGGGCTGATTTAAAAAAGATTCATTAAGAATTACTTACTAGTATCAATAAATGGTCTATAATTTATGATTTTGTTATTGTTTATTTGCAATTAATTAGGTATCCTTCAATATAAAGCATAATAATTTAATATTTCTTCCATTATTTATACATATACTTTACCTGTTCTATTAGAAAAAAATATATTTAAGATTTTTCTTTGGAATGAATAGGGGGCCCACAAAAAATATCCCTGGGTTAAAAAAAGGTTTTGAACTTTTGGTTTACACAATAAACCTACATTATCCTCCATTTCACAACTTTCAATTCTATTTCTGGCCCATAAAGGCCACATATAACTTTTTCCCTCTTTCCCAATCTCTGTACGCAGTTGTCTCGCTGATTAGACACTCATAAACCGACAAATACAAACTTCTGTAATGTCAAATATCAAAGCTAAGCTGTGCCCTTTCAGAGGGATATTATGGTTCACCATGTCCCTAAAACACTTACTCTCAAATTTATTAAATTGACTCTTGTTTAACAGAATAATTCCATTGATTATTTCCTTGGAATTATGCCTACTCCATCCGTCGTTATTGTCCCTCAATAGATCACTCAATCACTATCACCAGCAAACCTCAGCATCTTATCTGTAACCCCTCGGTATCCAGGATCCTTTTCCTGCATCGATCTCTCCTGATCGTCCTTATATCTTTAATAGTCACCTCACATGCAATACTAAGCATTAATCCCTTCTATGTTTGTCACCTTCAGAGACACTTCTTTACTGTCCTGCACATCTAACAACAATTTTCATAGTAATCAGGCCATCCATTCTGAACATGGTTCTTTTCCAGTTGCATCTAATACTGTGAGATCTATTTACTCATTAACTCACATCTCGTTTTTACTTCCTCAGAGTTCAAATTAGTCTACTTCATAAATGCCATGTTTAGATTCATCCTTGTATATTTTTACTTCTTTTATTTGAGATTTTTGGAAAATAAATTAAGTTTTCTTTGTTATTATAGATTTAACACAAAGGGGGTTAATGCTTTGTCCTGCAGCCACTTCTTTTAGGGTAAACTGTTCACTGGTAAAATGTGCAGATATATATATATATATATATATATATATATATATATATATATATATATATATTAGATATATATGTATATATATATGTGTGTGTGTGTGGTTGTGTGTGTATGTATGTGTGTGTGTGGTTGTGTTGGTATGTGTGCATGTATATGTGTGTTGAGAGAGAGAGAAAGAGGGAAAGAGTTTCATGTCCCCCTCATCGAAACGACTCCCTGGCTGCAATTTGATGACATACCAGCCAATATATGGGCGAAACAATGGCAGCGTCAGAAGGACCAGAGAACAACTTGCAACTCTTGTCTCTCAATTCATACGTGAAATTGACCACAACAGTGACCTGTCCTGTCTTGACGTGGTATGATTGACGGGGCAATTCTCTCTCTTAAAGCCGAACGCTGCATAAACCCGTCCTTCGCTTGTAACTATATTGCATGTGGGGTCATGCGTCCACACAGCAAACTGGACTCGATGTTGATTGGGGATGGAGATTTGCATGTTTGGTTTTACTGTTAAAATCTAAATTATCTACTCTCTCTCTCTCTCTCTCTCTCTCTCTCTCTCTCTCTCTCTCTCTCTCTCTCTATATATATATATATATATATATATATTATATATACTCATATTATAGTGTGTGTTAGAGAGAGAGAGAGAGAGAGAGAGAGAGAGAGAGAGAGAGAGAACGCAATAAAGTTCTGCTGACGTATATCTCCAAACCACGAGCGTAACTGGGAAAGAAGGTCTTTAAAAATGCCCAAATAGAAATTCAAGGTTTCCATAACGCTGACTAACGTATGTTAGTAGATGCTAGAAAATCTAAATCACTGATAATTGCTCACATTTCTAGTAACTTGCCTTGGTACGACGACTCTTTCAACACACTATGAATTAGAGCAACATATATAAGATTCAACTATAACTATGGAAAAAAAAATGTTTTAATTGGTGCAAATTCAAAACCTATTTCAGCAAACATATCGAACTCAAATGACAAGAAAAAAATATATATGTAAAAAACAGATTACCACCTCTTGAAAATGATGAACATGGAGAACTCATGTGTCCATAAAGACTCCTTCAAAATATATTACTGAAACCATTAATCCAATTGCTCATCAGTTATCAATTATCTATTTCAGATACCCACTTCACGGAAGCGGTATTGTTAAATATACCCCTAAAAAGGGTAATCCGAAAGAAAAGGCACAATGTTTGTTATGGTTTATTGAAACCAAATCGGATACCCAGACAGAGTGAGACAAAGCGAAACTTCATAACTAGGTAATGAAGAGATCCAACGTCACGCCCGTCATTTCGTGCATTGCACAAGAAATTTATGGAGACAAGGACAGTGTTGAATAATGGGAGGTGTGGACGACCAAAAACAAGACAAACCTTTAATTCTTTACTTAGTAAAGTATTTCATTTCATTTCAGAATACCATATAAAAAAATTTCTTTTCTTCTGAAAACATGGAAATATATCTTTTCCTTTCCTTTTAATACGGAAACCATTATTGTTTTTATTTTCTTGTAATAGAGAGATCCTTTTCTTTTTGTTTTTAATTATTTACTTATTACTAAGCTTAAGCACTTCCCTTGTACAAAATTGCTTTACAGAGTTTTGGAACTTAAAAGCTCTGGCAAACTTAAAAATAGCACGTGATCGCAACAGAACACTGTTCTTTCGACCTGGAACAAGAATTTACTCATATATAGAAAACAGCAAGGCAATGCTTTTAGCATTCAAAACACAGCACAGTTCATACTACTACTACTACTACTACTACTACTACTACTACTACTACTACTACTATTAAAATTTGTATTTTTTTTTTCAGGTAAAATCCTATTTCTCAGTAATAAATGAGAATCGTCAAACGGTCCTTCATTTCACGGTAGAAGGAACAAAATTCAACTCACAAAAGACCACATTTGATTATCACAAGCTGAGTGGGATACATAGTGATAACCCTCCCCATTAATAAACTTGAAATCCCTCTTAGAACTCATGAAATGATAGAAAATTCAGGTGAATGTACAAAGAATCCCTTTTCAAAACAAAACCTGATATCATAATTAACACTACTCCACCGTTTATTAACTAATTTTACATAAGATTGCATATTTCATATATCAAGAACTAATTACTAATTGTAATCTAACAGTTTCATATTTTTCTTAAAAAATTACCATAAAAGAAATTAAGGAAATCAAATTATTCACTATATTTCAGCCACCAAATTTTGACTTTTGTCGGTGAAGAGGGGTAGGTGTATTGATTGAAAAAATAGTGATTAATTCTATTTCCTTAATTTCTTTTAAGGGGATTTTTAAGAAACATACACACACATGTATACATATATATAACTTTAACATATATATATATATATATATATATATATATATATATATATATATATATATATACATACATACATACATATATATGTGTGTGTGTGTATGCCGACTTTTCTAATTTGTCAAAACGTCCCCAAAACTACTGCTTTCAGATAACTGTGTATTTAGAAAAGTTTTTAGGGACAAAAAAAGAATAAAGCTTTATTGAAATAACTTTTGTCACGGATAATAGAAAACGCTTACTTGGATACAAAAACATGCCCATTTAGCCAAGTAAATAACAAGCCACGCTTTTGTTTTCATTCAGAATTACCTAAGAGAATTTTAATGTGCTGAAATTTACTTTCTACACAATTCTTTATAACGAAGAAAATTACATTAGAATTTTTTAACTAGTACCTTAGAGACATTACATAACATCTAAAAACATACGTACATTCACTTATGACACATGTTCTCCATTACGAGATTCAAAGGCAACGATGCAAAACTGAGTCGACTTGATCCAAGTTCTCAGGTACGGAAAGTGTACGATTAGGGTTGCGGTCTCTCTCTCTCTCTCTCTCTCTCTCTCTCTCTCTCTCTCTCTCTCTCTCTCTCTCTCTCTCTCAACAAAGCCCGAGCATTAATCAAAATTGTCATCTGACATACACAAGCTCCTCGGATACGGATACTGAAGCAAAAGCAATCAAAATTACTACTACGACTACTACAAACAATATACAAAAAATATAATGAGCCAAATTCTAAAAATATCACCGTTAGAAACCTCGAATGTAAAGCGCTTTTCAGAAAAGAACTCGAAAATCTGCAATGGAAAAAATTAAAGAGCAAATAAGACCACCACCCAATCCCTGAAAAGTCTCATTATTGTTCCTTTGCTTTCCAAACAAAAGTGAAGTAATTTCACCACCTTTTTCACGATGCCTTAAAAGGAGAGAGAGAGAGAGAGAGAGAGAGAGAGAGAGAGAGAGAGAGAGAGAGAAATTATCGAATAAGATACCTAACACTATACATCACATCCTTTCCTATTTTCATAGAAATCCAGACAAAGCAAAACACAAATAGACTATTACAAGATAATTCTTTTGCATTAGGGCATAAATAGCATAAGAATATAAGTAATTTTTTTATACACTGATGTCACTAAGATGTCCAAAAAAAAAAAAAAATAGCTTCAAACTGGGGTTAAAAAAAAAAACAATTATGTAGAATTTTCCAACAAACTTAATCTTCCATGAGAAAATGTATTATAATATAAATACTCAGATGGAATGTTAAGATAAATGAAACCTGACGAGTTCATAGCAGCGAGAGGGCAAAATAGACTTAAGTATAATACATATATATATATATATATATATATATATATATATATATATATATATATATATATATATATATATATATATACTGTATATATATGTGTGTGTGTGAAGAATCATGAAACCTGATATATAAATGTTTAAAACTTATTGCCGTGACGATTTATATAAAAAAGGAAATAACACTTATTTCTAATGTGCAATAAAGTACTATATTACTAATAGTAAAAAATTACTGATTTGTCGTCTCAACACGAGTAGTGAAATATTCAAACATTCCAGCGATGAGAAATGAATTAAGAGTCATACAAAATTTGACTGTCCTTAATCTAAATGGCAGCTATAAAAGATTCAGCGAATCCCGGCATCAAAAAGGTTATTCGTATAAATAGAGAGGAAATATACGCGCCTAATTCCACCCGAGCATAAAATCATGAATAATGTACTATAACATTACTCACCGAACAACGGGAGGGTAATCGTTTGAATTGTTTAATAAACGGTTTGACATTAATCACTTGGTACGGTATGAGCAGCATTTTGGGTTCAATGAAACAACAAAATGAATATGGGTTTGTTTCCAAGCCTTTCCGAATAAAGGTGATTCGGATCACGTGAAACAACATGGCCAAAATGATATTTTGCTTGTTTCTAAAGTTTCCAGAATAAAGGAGATCCAAGTTGAATTGAAAAAATGACATCTTACTTTTGTAGATTCATATGTTTTGCAAAGGAAAAACTATTCTACTCAAATAACAATTCAATTTATTTTTTCGCTATAACCAATGGCCCTGCAACAATGGAAAATTTTAAGAGGTTTAATTTAACTCGTATATTCTACAAATGAGAATCAACTATAATGAAAAAAATACTTACTTAATAGAGATCACACTGATATGGCAAAAAAAAAAACAATCTGGCAACGATGTGGTTGTTGCCTAATATTACATAAGAAGTACCAAAAAAATATAAATACTACAAATATAAAAATTATAAAAAGTAATACGAAAAAATAATAAACTTAAAGGTGGAACTAATTCTGCTTAGGACGCTACAAATGTCTTAATAACAGAGCTCTATCCTGTTAATATATTGAAGATTTACTTGAAATGACATGCAGTAAGCATTTCGATATGAACTTAGGTGTATGAAAATACGGCAATAATTAAGATATCAGAGCCTGAATTTCAAGTAAGACTAACCCTTAGAACATACAAACATTGAAATCTCAAAAAACACAGGACAGTATACGGTAATAAATACTAATTACTGATAGTTAGCCCTTAATGACACACACACACACAGACTATATATATATATATATATATATATATATATATATATATATAAATATATATATATATACATATATATATATATATATATATATATATATATATATGTGTGTGTGTGTATATATATATATACACACACACATATATATATATATATATATATATATATATATATATATATATATATATATAACCTATATACTTATACAGTAATAATTTATATATAAATACTGTACATACGAACAAGTATGTGCTAGGTTTTAATCTCGATGAAAAAGGGATGGTAGCATAATAATTATGTAGACAGCACATACGTATCTAATACATACATACATACATGAACTTCACACCCAATGCTTAAACTTGTTCTACCTTACACTTACCATCGATCGTACCAAGGCCAACACCCAATAAACATTCTTCTCACGAATGTACTTTTTCCTGTCCTTACCCACCATAGTATCCAACTATCCACCCTCCAACAATACACCCAGCCCCCCTCCCCCCACTCTCTCTCTCTCTCTCTCTCTCTCTCTCTCTCTCTCTCTCTCTCTCTCTCTCTCCCAGAAGGCTTAATTTCTATTTACCGATTCCTTGTACTTAAAAGTACTTATTTTTTTTTATCAATATCTTCTTGTCTTTTCTGCTCTTATATTTACTTCATCAATCATGTTTTCTTCTCATTCTTCTGTTTTCTTATCCTTATCGTAATCGTGTTATATTTAATATCATATTCGCCTTTCACTTTTTCTTTTTATAAACTTTCTTTACCTTTGGAATTCGTCAGTATTCACTTACTAATCCAAGTAAGTTTTCAATTTATCTTGTTCCTGGCATTGCCCATTTCTCTTCCTCTCTTTCTCCTATGCCAAGTAATTTCTATCTTCAACAAGCTCTTCCTCTCTCATTTTACTTTGATTCTTCCATTTCCACTAATAGCCTAATTGAATTTATCTTCCTTTTCTTTCTCCTCTGTCTCATGAATTCCCTTTGTCCACTTAATTCTCAAATCCACTTTCCTCTACAGTCTCTACACCATTTCCTTCCCCATCATCTTCCCATTTTTTCTCCACACCATCCATTCCACTCCATTTCTATTTCCTCTAACACCCCTTTCCTCCACAACCCCCCCCCCCCCCTCCGGAACCATACCACACGCATAGCAACCTCTCGATGATTTCTCAAGATATTTATCACCCCAATCTCCACTTCACTGAATAATTCACTTCGCGTTTCAACCTGCCAATAATCCCCAGAGACAGGTGTCTATTAAGGGTGGTCGAAGAAAGGGAAATATATGGCCATTAGAACACAACCACACTTGCCACTTTTTATCCAGTGATGGAATTGTCCAATACCATCTATTGTCCTTATAGTTACCGTCTGCTGTCGTCCACAAAATAAGTGATTTAGCCCGGAGAAAGAGAATTCCTTCACGAGAGTGCTGGGATAAAAGCTTTAATTCAAAAGCAAGGGGCGAAACATAAAAAGAAACATAGGCTGTCTGGTACAATAAGCAACAAAGTAATTGAGTAGCAGATATTAATACAAAATATAGGGGTAAATCAAATGTAAAATGTTGAACAATAATAAATAACTGATTATATAAATCTAGAGTCACAAATACATCAGTAAAGGAAATGATAGGAGACCAAATTCTTTTCTTAAATTTTGAGATAATGTTCTATGGTATCAATATATACTAAAAATGGGCAAAACTGCCATAGAAGACGAATAAAAAACTGATAAATAATTTTGAGATATCAAAAATATTGAGAAATAACAAATATACAGAACTGGGGGCCTAAAACAAATACAACCAGGATTACGCGTAATTGTAAAATTAAACTTAGACAAAAATTTAGTTAAATGCTAAAATACAAGAACAAAGGGCTCAACCTAGCAAGGATTTAAAGCTGTAAGAAATGCATGGAGAAAACCTTGAAGGAGCTTGTGAGAAAAAAAAATCAAGTATGAATCATCAAACAAATTTCTAAGCAGCTTACAGCACAAAGATCTGAAAAATTATGAGGTAAAAATTATCGATTTTATGAAAATAAGCACAAGATATAAAGTTATAAAAAAGGATCCGAAAAACATAAATCACGAATAATATAACATGCAAAACATATATCAGTTGGTATTAAACAAGGCTTACCCCTTATCGAAAGGATAAATGAATTAAGTGATAGCTATATAATAAAGTTACACACATAGGTAAATAATACTGTTATACCCAACAAGATATTTAGCTGACATGCGAGGAATCTCAAATTCATTTCCCATCACTAAAATATTCTTGAAAATTAATCTAATAAGACAAGATTGAAAATCAATTCCTGGTAAACATGACGCTCATAATTCAGTACATATTGCTTGCCATTAAAACGTCATTACGTTACAAAGAGCATCTTAATTAGGGTATCATTCGCCTCAAAGTTCAATACGGAGCGAGTGGAGTAAAAGAGGGTGTTAGTGTATAATAGACGGTGGAGATCATACAGTTTGAATGTACATTCTAATGCAACACAAGATATCAATACAAAATTTTCAATGTAAAAAAGATGCTCATGCAAAATTTCAGAATTTATTCAATATTGAGAACAGTATAAGGTAGTAACAGTGCATTATAAAAATAGTTTTAACGATTAAAACAAATGGCCAGAACCTTCAGCATATAATTTAAATGTCAAGGTTTAATCAAGACATACAATGACAGGTCAAACTTGAGAAAAAACAAAAAAAAGAGACCGGAGAAGGGCGAACATAATATATTGGAAAAACCTTATTATTAATCCTCTTTGAGTTGTAATAGCTTATTAGAAACTTTCCTTGACTGGCGTTGGGTTCGAGTCATGCTCAAGCTCGATAGTTTCTTATAGTGTCTGCAACCTCACCATCCTTGTGAGCTAGGGATATGAGGTTTGGGGGAGCCTATATGTCTACCTGCTGAGTCATCAGCAGCCATTGTCTGGTCGCTACTGGTCCTAGCTCGGGTGGCAAGGGCCTTGGGCGCTGGTCATATGTATGTATGGTCAGTCTCTAGGGCATTGTCCTGCTAGGGCATTGTCATTGTCCCTTGACTCTGCCATTCATGAGTGACCTTTAAACGTGAATAAAAGGAAATTGATTAAAGTCTCTCTGATAATCTATACACTAAAGCAGGTCCTCAAACCAGATAAAGAAGTCCGGTTTAGCAATGAGTTAAAGACTTGCCTTGTAAACAAACAAACAAAAAATGAAGTTTGCATTAACATTACAGAATTGACCATCACATCCTTTACCACAGTGACAGACATAAGCATTTGTTCCAACATATAAATACATGTCCATGTGAAATGATCCATTACCACTTACAGTGTTAAATAACTAACATTACTCATTATTTCTGCCACTTATGCCCTTCATTGCCTCGCTCAACTGCAACGTAGTCTTCTAAAGAGCATCACTTCAATATCAAATGTAAATAATTGAAAATTAAAAGGTCGATTTCAATACAAGTGTTATTACTTTGAAGTTTTGACCAAAGTGAGTTCAAGATTTCTTCATTTTTATATAAGTTTGTTAATATGGAAATATGTTTTAATTTGGTT
>NW_027171716.1:37500-50000 GCF_036898095.1 Palaemon carinicauda
GTGCAAAAACTTGATTGAAGTCAGAATTTTCCTATTATAAGTGACATCGACAGACTCAAAAATGAATAAATATACAGAGATATCTATTTCTACAGTAAACGCGATCCCAAAGCTGTCAGTTTCTTGATTCTAGATAAGCAAGATTTCAGAACATACAGAATTAACGGTAAACAGACCACGGATTTAAGTTTAAATTGATTACAGGCAATTAAGAAGGATTCAGCAATATTATTTTGGGTATAATCATCAAGATGGATTATTGTATTCATATCTGACCAGGCGATTCCAGGACCTAATCCTAGCCTATGCTGTTTTATTCTGACAAAAATGCCTTTAGATGTTTGGCCGACATAAAACAAATTACTTTCTGAACAAGGAATACTATATATTATATAATCATAATTTAAAGGGCTTCTTCTAATTAACATATTTCTTTTAATATACAACTATATCTAAACACTATCCTTATATCTAATTTCTGAAAAGAGGCATGAAATGGCAGAACAAGTATATTATTCATTGTTTCCCTTTATCTAACTGCACTGGTCATCCGGCAATACATCGACTCTTTCCAAGTGACTAACTAGTTGTTTAAGAATTACCTTTTTGACATTGAAATTATAAAATAGGGCAGCATGAACTTCAAGTCCTGATAACCAAAGGCACCTTTCAGAACTGGTATAATAATTTCATAGTTTTAGGATACTAGTATTTACTACTTTTGAAATTATTTCCGAATGACTAGAAAACATTTATACTCATATTACTTCAGATATTGGCATCGGAGTATATATATATATATATATATATATATATATATATATATATATATATATATATATATATATAAAGAAAAGGGGTTATTTTGGTTATAAAAATATGTACACACCCATATATACATATATAGTATGTGTATATATACACAAAATTTATATATATATATATATATATATATATATATATATATATATATTTATATATATATATACATACATATATATATATATATATATATATATATATAATAAAATGGGGTATTTGGGCTATAAAAACATGAACACACATACAGTATATAAATATATAGTATGTATATATACACATACATTTTAAACGTGGTGAAAGGGGTTGTGTATTGCCATGATTAGCAAGTCTCTCATCGGCCAGTGTGGTGACTAAGATTGGCCAAACCCCAGGCATGAATAAGGACATGTCTGAGGCATTTGTCCTACTGCAGACTGGAAGCGGCTGAATTTTTTGTTATTGTTATACAAATATATTCAATAATACGAAAAGATATTTACAAAATGTTGTCGTTCAAACACTGAGATGTCGTCTTGTTTTAGGATTCGGAACTAAAAGCCATTGACGTTGAATATCAATATAAGTACAAAATATACACGTTTTCGCATATATGCATATAATATATATATATATATATATATATATATATATATATATATATAAACACATATATATAAATATATATACACATATGTATATAAATATTTATATATATATATATATATATATATATATATACATATATATAAATATATATATAAACACATATGTATATAAATATTATATATATATATATATATATATATATATATATATATATATATATATATATATATATATATATATATGTATATATATATATATACGGCTGATGATGTAATACATACATACATATTGAAACCTGGTCCATAGCACTATATTCTTGGGTATAGAAGTTATACGTAAGAACTTACACCATATGAGTAGTAGATAAAAAATCGAAATGCAATTCGAAAAGAAAATTCTAGTAGTAAAATTTGCCAATTTCAAGAAGTACACCTGATCAATCATAATGATGATTACGTAATTACAACCGTCGTCATAGAAGGCATAATAGTGTCGCATAATATAGACGTAACAGGACAGTTTAACTTCCACAGATAACGCTTGCAACACGAGTTATGCAACAGCCCCTGTATACCATCAAAGTTATGACCTTACATTACTCAAATCACTTGGTTCCCCTCCCCCCATCACTCATTGCTTCCAAAACAAAATAAACTTAATTGTAAATTAAAAAAAAAAAAAAAAATCTTGCCTCACTGTCTTCGTATGCAAAAAATTTTTGTATGTATGCGTAACAAAATTGAATGACAAGCGGAAAGGAAACAAAAAAATATACAAGAATCTTTCCAACTGTTCGCAAAGATATACAATTCTCAATTTTAACCACTTTGATTTTACCAAGGATGTCAAAAATAAAATGAAGAGTTCATAAGTCAACTATCAATTAATGAAACGAAGTGTTGAAGTTGAAGTCATCTGAAAGGGAAAAAGTCGAAACCATTGAAATGAAGTGCGTAGTGTGAGGCGCAACCCGAATGGAAAATGTGAGAAATGCGGGGATCCATATTTGTGTGTAATGACTGGCCTCGGTGAGATAGGTTGGTCATGTGGAAAGAATCCAGGGCGATATGGTGTTGAAAAATGACAGTTGTACAATATAAAAGGGCTGTGATGAAAGTTGAGACGAAAGCTTTGAGAGAGTTATACAGTATATATGGATTGGAAGGGCCGTTTAAACACCTACCAATAAGTTCCAAGAGACTAATTTGCAAGTATTGCATATGATCGATCACCAGAGCAATTTCTTTAGTTTAAAAAACATCGTCACATGAGGAAGACCCTGTTTTGCTCTGGTAGAAAAGCAACAGGAAAAAGAGAAGACCGTTTATACTTGTATTGGTCAACGAAGGAGTTTTGTCGATATTCAAGAGCTGAAAGTGAGCCCAGGAAGCAGTAGTGACTGTGGCGTCTCGAGTTTCTTGAAGCGTCCAATGGTTGACACGTAAAGGGTGGAAACCGCCCCTACCACTATCCTTCCATTTGCTGCTGAGATGACTCTTCCCTTTTAATTTTGTGGCGCCGATACTATTCAACATATATACAAATGACCAATGGTAGTACCAGAACATCCGCAGGTACATACTGTATACGCAGACAATGTGCCTTTCCACACAATAGGACTCTTTCACCACCATCGAAGAAAGACTGTCAAATGCCCTGACTACCCTTCCCACCTACTAAAAAAGTGGCACCGCAATGCCAATCTAAGCAAAACACAGGTGTGACCATTACAACTGAACAATGTTACTTTACTGTGGAGCACTATGCACCACTGTGGGCAAGATCATTCCATACGCATTAGGTAGACCCAGAGCTAAATAAGTCCTGCTGGATTATTACTGGTACCCCGAAAATCAACACCCTCTACTATCTTTATATAAAATAGCCAGTATCTCACCACCCGATATCTGACGAGAAACGTTACCCAAAACTGAAAAGAATAAACAAATTAATGACCATAGGCACCCACTTCAAGGTCATCAAGAAGCAAGGCGAAGACTGAAACCCCGCAAAAGCTTCATAACAGGGATGGACTAGAACCAATCCGTGCATCTGCTCACAGGCTAGAGAAGTGGCAGGAAAGTGACTGCTGGCCATCCAACAAGGCGTTGCCCAGTCCAAACAAAGACCTGCCCAGCGGAACAGCCCTCACCAGAAAGGACTTGGTAAGCCTAAACAAAGCAAGGGTGAACGTCCGCAAAACTGGAGATAACAGGCACAATGGGGGTTAGCCACC
Organism: Palaemon carinicauda; assembly: GCF_036898095.1. Lineage (NCBI taxonomy): Eukaryota > Metazoa > Arthropoda > Malacostraca > Decapoda > Palaemonidae > Palaemon > Palaemon carinicauda. The sequence goes on from NW_027171716.1 coordinate 41,144, forward strand.
AACCCTGAATGCCCATGTGGAGTAACACCACAAACAATAGAACACATCATACCAGGGTGCTCACTGGTCCCTCATTGCTCAGATCAAGACCTCAGAGAGGCAAACGACAAGACCCCTCATGTGGGTTCGACATTGGCACGATAAGAGATGATGATGATAAAATGATAGCAGGGGTGTAAGTACTTTGACATCTATGGTGTTCGTTATAGGGATATATGTCACTTTATAGAAAGAATTTCCGAACTACGTCGAAAATAGACTCCCGTCTCATTTCCTTGAACTGATTAACGACGTATAAAGGTATAGGAAAATTCATAGCTTTATGATTGTATGGCTAATACCGAGAGAAAATGTTGATACTGTAATTTCAGTCATTTCAGCAATAAAATCAATAACACAAATTATTATTATGGTCCATGAATTATAAAAAAGAAATATATATATATATATTTTGTGAGTTTATCATTGTGTCAGGCTAGTCTCAGGGAATACGAAAAGGTGGTCACGATAGGTGACTTCGGCGCAAAAGTAGACGAGAGAACCACGAATGTCCATTTCTAATAAAAAAAAAAAAAAGCTAAAGAGAACTGACAATAACCAAGGGGTTAAGGCATAAAAACCACAGAGAAAGCAAGAGACAGAAAAAAAAAATGTTCGTCGAAAGACATTGTGGTGTCGATTATGAAAGAGGAAACATGTTAATGTCATTGATTTTTATGTAATAAATAGCGCCTTACATGACGACAGACTCATTCCAGTACCTGACGATAACTCTCTCTCTCTCTCTCTCTCTCTCTCTCTCTCTCTCTCTCTCTATGTATCTCGGGGGCACGAGAACGTTTTACTAATGTCGTTGGATCCATATAGTTCTATTTTCAGGATCTTACATGATTTTATATAGCTCCTGAAAGCACTATTTTTTTTATGAATTGGAGCCAGAAATTAAGATATTTTGTTCGGCGTCGTTACTCGAAATAACTACAATCATCAACAATACTCTTTCCATCTACAACGTAAGATGGACCCCGAATTTAAGGCTGGAGAGAGAGAGAGAGAGAGAGAGAGAGAGAGAGAGAGAGAGAGAGAGAGAATATCATGGCCAGTAATAAACACTGCGCAGTCCTCAATAGCACAGGTGAATGATCTGAAAAATAAAATGCAAACCTTTCAAAGAACTCTTTTTTCTACCAATAGACATTATGTAAAATGTGAACATTTAACAAAAGAAAATTGAAACGTCTGATCAAATCTAATAAATATAAAAATCTAGACAGATTAGAAAAAAATAAAAGCACAGGCCTTTGAAGTTGCTTAAAACTGTTCCAGCATTGAAATGAAAAATATATATCCTTTTTTAAGAGAGACGGATGTGAATGAGAGAGGCAGTATTCACATGCTGAGGGGAAAAATGGAGTTTTCGTTCCAAACGGAGGAATTATTTCAAATCTACAGAGCGTTCATTTCAACATTTCACCGTTTACAGAGTTTCACTATACTACTGCAGTCTCTCTCTCTCTCTCTCTCTCTCTCTCTCTCTATATTATATATATATATATACATATATATATATATGTATATATATATATACACACACACACATATATATATATATATATACACACACATATATATATATATATATATATTTCTGGTACAAGGAAATATTCAATTACGCGGATAGCTTCAGTATTTCATACCTTGCATTTATAATATTAGTTTTTTCATTTTTTGAATAAATCCGATATTGTAATTCATAAAGCTATTCACGATTTTTTAAGAAAATGTCAAAAAACAGAAAACGAAACTCGTATTCCCATGTATTCCATTTTATTCTAAGGTTTATTCCTAGATAGACCGATTGGATAAATCAATGTTAATTGCATGTACGTAAGTAATAAGTAGCTGTACGTCGCACATAAATATCACCCGTAAACGCTACTTACAACTTTAATTACCAAGTTCAACTGGGTGCATCTGGCAAGAGCGCCCAACACGGCCTTGCTGGAAATTGTACCAACATTGGACCAGGTCATTTTATTTTTAGGTTTTATATTTTTGTGTATTGTATATTTTTGTCACAATATCGTGCAATAATTTTTTTTTTTTATAATGATTTGGTTTGTTTTCTTTACCTGTGCTAAAAAATGTATTATAATAATAAGCTAATAAAGTAAATGCAAAGTGAAATTAACAAAAAAAAAAACAAGAAACTAATATTTAAAATATATTGTATATATATATATATATATATATATCAATTGTGTACCATAGCTCATTTCCGAAGAATTCTACGACGGCGTTCATAGAGCCAATAAGGAACAGCAAATAGCCCTTTTATACCAGACTCCAACCAAGACTAGTCAAACTGTGATTGGTACGAAGGGTTGGTCCCAAGTTTGGCCGGATGGCGACGTACCTATTCACTCGGCATACGGCCTCAGATACATTCCTTTTTTTTTTATCTTTTTTTTGGGGGGGGGGGTGACTTATGTTCCCCCCAAAAAATACCTGGACGCCAACGGGAACATGCATACCTAAACCATAAACACATATGTCAATACTAAAGTTTGGGGTCACAATGGTCCCGGTCATAAGTCCGGTCACTGGGGATGTACAATTATTTGGTGGTCATCGTCCGTCTACGGCTTATACTATGACCGTCATGGCAAAAAAAAAAAAAAAAAAAAAAAAGGTGGGGGAGGACAATTCCAGCTAACGGGAGCCATCAAGAGCAATTTACGTGAATGTGTGATTGGAGCTTAATGACTTACGAATACAAGGAAAAAGAAGTGGGGAGACCCAGGGGTAGGAAACCAAAAGAAGTGAGGCTTTCCAAAGCATTCAAATGTCATTCTAAACCAGGAATCTTTGAAATCTTCTAGTGTAGCCCCGAATACATTAGCCAACCTTTCCAGATTTCATTAAATATTGATATCAATCTATCATTCATTGAATCTACAGAGTTCCTCCAGTTCCTACTCCATTCAGTGATAACTTTTTACCTATTACGTTTGTCCTTTCAGGAAGTCATGTTGTAGCCCAAGTTTGCATAAAACTGCAGACGTTATTGGTTTAAAAGAGCATTTACTTGTTAACAACATCTTTTCTGCGTCCTTCCAAGGAAACCACAGTGATTAAAGACAATTAGCATCAACATTATCACCTAAGGTACAACCCTACAGGAAAAGCATTGTGCCAAGCCTGAGGAATTCAACGGGGAGGATAAAATGGAACACAGAACTATTAAGTAAATTATATAAGAGAAATAACATAATATATGATAAACCAATATGAAATGGGATTTAAAAGAGTTTGTTTTATAAACAAAGAACTAAAGTTTACATCCAGTTTGATTTTCCGTAATTCCAACGACTCAAACACATTTGAACACAACTGAAACAGGACTAGGTAAAGTCTAAGAAGGTCTATGGACAGCAAAGAATCATCACAAAAAAATGGCTGTCTTTAGCTAAAGTGAGAATGCACAAAGGGAAATAATGTATTCATAAATACATGGAATAACACATTTTTTACTGCCCCATTCTGGACGTACATGATGATGTAATTATGAAATAACACTTTGCAAGTGCCCCATAAAGATGAATTGCCCATATATATATATATATATATATCCACACTTGACTACATATAAGACAGTATGGAGAGAGAGAGAGAGAGAGAGAGAGAGAGAGAGAATAAAATTGGATCAACCTCAAGGGACCGATGGAAACAGCATATCTTCACCACTCCCCAATCGTGTATTGTTGGCCAAACTCCAACTCCTCCTCAAACTTCTCTCTCAAATATCATCTTCCAGCCATGGTATTAAACTTATCAAGCCCCAAACTCACTCTCTCTCTCTCTCTCTCTCTCTCTCTCTCTCTCTCTCTCTCTCAATTATTTAAAATTTTTCTTTCATGGTTCTACAAGAGATTTTCTCGCATCCACTTGACCCCCTCTCTCTCTCACTTCCTCTCTGGCGGACCCCGCCCTTCTCTGTTCTTCGATTCGAACAGCAATTTCATCTGACTAATAATAACGGATGCGACCTCTAAAGAATCTTAATGGACAGACTTCTAAACGTACCATAACAGCCTGCAAAGCGCTAGATCAATCAATAAAGACGATTTTCGAAGACTTTGTACCCTGAGCTGGTTAAAGAGTTATTTTCTTTCCTTAATGCGAACCGATGCCCTTACTGAACCCAAGACAAAGGCAAACTAGAAAGGGGAAGCAGTAGGAATTAGGACGATGCTCAGCTTGGCAGGATAAGTTAAAACCTGAAACGTGAAAGGAGAACAGTTATAAGATACAAGGAAAAAGGGAAGGACAAGAAGTCTAGAGCATGTCAAAAGGAAGGTAACAGTCGCTTTCTAAATGGTAAATGGGAAATGTGAAAAAGGGAGACTAAGGATGTCAACGTTTAAAATGTGACAAATTAGTCTAAAATACGTATTTCATGCAGATATGTTATCAGGATATTAAAAATACGGTATATTTCGTATGCAGCTGCATTTCAACTACTTTGTAAGTTATCAATTGAAAATTTCCCCTTTGATATTGTTTGTTCATTTCCACTTTCTTAGCACATGAGCTTTTTAATCTGAAGTAACTTTAGTTCTAAATATATATATATATATATATATATATATATATATGTGTGTGTGTGTGTGTGCGCGCGTATATACTGTGTATATATATATATATATATATATGTGTGTGTGTGTGTGTGTGTGTGAATTCAAACCCAGGGATTAAAGGACATGTGAATGTTTATAATTTCATGGAAGGCGACCAAACACACAATGGGCCAGTTGACGAGAACGCTTCCAACCAGATGACATAGCAACAGGGAAACGCTCATTGTCTGACATATGCCTTCTGGCATCACACACAATACAGTGTCACGAATCACCCGCAGTGTTTGTGTCTATCGATAATGGGTAATCTGATAAAAACCCTTGTAAACAAGAGCGATAAAACTTTATCTAAGTCGGACAAAAAACATAACCACCGTGCATGGGATCGGAGAAGTCTCAATTGTAACCTCAATAGAATAGGACTGCTAAGGTTTCCTTAATGTTTATTAAAATATGCTGAATGGCTTCCGGACATAGAATTACGTCACCGAAATTTAATTCTAACTTGTTTAACGAAATGTAAACACGAACATTGTAAGCATGTGCAAATAAATCGCGTATAAAAAATGACAGTTACCAGGGTAGAGGGACCATCTGATATAAAATGTCAAGTTAACGTACATTTATGACACTTGAATATTATGCAGTCGTGGAATGACAGCCTTTCAACGAAATTATAAGTCGGCTAACAATTTGGTTATGTTCATTAAACAAATCTGTACGGAATTTCAAGGTCAATAGAATAAGAAAATGGTGGTATCAAATCCATTGTCACACGCACACACACAAAAAAAAGGGGCGCTTGAAATAGAATCATAATACAGAACAAGTGTACAGATTAATCATACCCGAACAAATAATGGTAGTACAAGTTGTGTGTATCAATCAACGGCTATTCAATATACACTATTCTCAAGAATATTTCACACGAAGTACCAACGTCTATTCGTCTTAATACAGGATAATGTGTATGAAAGGAATTATACCTCTTTAAAATATGTGGCTAAGGATTATTCGCCTTATTGGCTTTCGATTATTAATATGGCCCATTACCAAATATTGTTCACTATTGGCTTTTCATAAGGTATTGAGTTTGCTCTAAGGTCTAAGCTAACACTCCATTCGACCAGGAATTGAGTTTGAGTGTATAAAACGTCTCACAGCAAAATTACTTTGCATCCAAAAGACAATATTATAAACACTAATCAAATATCATTAGATGACACATGTATTATCCTTAACATCCATCCGAAATTGTTTTGAACCTCTGAACCATTTTTATGGAAAAGTGGAGGTGGGCCTTGACAACGGATTATGGACTATTAGTTCCAGAAATGAAGTCGATGAAGAACATACAAATGTCGACTCCAGCGTTAATTTCCAAATGAAGCCACGCAGTTAATGCAAAGATATATATATATATATATGTGTGTATATATTATATATATATAATATATATATATTATATATATATATATATATATAAATATATATATATATATATATATATATATATGTATGTATGGGAAATTCATCGACCATCTATTCATTCCCTTTCGAAAATTTACTCAAAAATCTAAAATCTTTCTTGTAGATATGCAAATACATACATACATACACACAAACACACACACACACACACACATATATAAATATATATATATATATATAGAGAGAGAGAGAGAGAGAGAGAGAGAGAGAGAGAGAGAGAGAGAGAGAGAATCCATTTACAAAAACAATCAAAAGAGAAAACCACTAAAGTCTATAGCCCCACCAACAACCAATAGAGGAGCCAAACATGCTTGACATCACCACCAGCGCCTGGTCCTACGTTGGGATATTGGAATCCTATAATTACTTGATACTAAGAACAGTTTCCCTCGGTTCATTCATTCGCCAATATTCCCCTCGCCGCTAATGCTCGCCTTACTACCGCCTCTCTAGCTTTCCCTGCACACGGCATAATCACCATTTCTTGTAGATGGACGGGTGATATTTCTGGGCACTATTTCCCATCACGGGCTTATCTAAGCTTTTTTTTTTGGGGGGGGGGAGGGGGAGAAGTTGCAATGCCAGATCCCCACACCCCTGTCAATTTACATTCCAGCTATGGGCTCCGATGTAACACGCAAACATTATGGCCAACAATCTATAAAAACTCCGTCTCGGCCTTAGTGTGGGTGAACTAGACCGGGTTTAGTCAGTCCAATCTTTGGAGACAGGATCGCAAAACAATAACAACCCTCGTTGGGACATGCATTATTTTGAACATATTTGGTCATAAGAATTGAGGACCAGCAACCTCAACCCAAAAATCCCTGCTTTACAAACTTTCACTAGACCTTAGAAGAAGCGAATAAGTGGAAGAGTATAATCCCGATGGCATACTCCCTGAAGAGGGTAATGAAACCCAATCACGCTTTAGTGGCCCCCACACACGGAGACAGTTTCACCAGCAGCTGTGGTGGATGGCGGAAGACAGAAGATATGTCAAGAATAACTTCATGGTACAATGGCAAGTTTAATTTCAATCTATTTAGTTTTGTACAAAGTATCTTGTGTGTATTCATTCGTACTGTGTGTGTGTATGTGTGTATATATGTGTGTATATATATATATATATATATATATACATATATATATATATAAATATATATATATATATATATATATACATATATATATATATATAAATATATATATATATATATACATATATATATATATATAAATATATATATATATATATATATATACATGTATATATATATATATATGTATATATATACATATATATATATATATATATATATATATAAGCAAATGTAACTAAAAACAAACAAATTCTTTGATAATCAAAGGAATTCTACAAGAACAAGCGTATACATTTAGGAATAAAAACACATTAAGCACCAGGAAAAAAAATATACCAAATATCAGAAAGATAAAATCCATAAATATCTCAGGCCTCCAACAGCAAACTTCGTCAACAAAAACATAAGAAGTAAAATATAATGAATAACAGAGAATACTAAATTCAAGTTAGAATTAGTATGGAATAATGATGAAACACATAATTACAGGTAATTTTACTATAAGATACCTTCAAAACTCAAGAAAAGTTCTCGAGTAGAGTTTGACATTTTTTACTAGATCAATCTAATGGTCTGCTTCATTGTGACCCACTGAAGCTTGCAACAGGCCCTTTTTGGTTACAAATAAACATATAGAGAGTCATTTACTATCTTTTACCCGACTTGAGATGGGCAGAAACACAAACATATTCTCTCTCTCTCTCTCTCTCTCTCTCTCTCTCTCTCTCTCTCTCTCTCTCTCTCTCTCCTTATACACACACACACATACACACACACACACACACATATATATATATATATATATATATATATGTATATATATATATATATATGTATATATATATATATATATATGTTAAAATATTGTTATATGATAGGTAAAGGACTCAAGACATTATCGCGATCCCATCAGCCTCATCCCATAAAATAAATAAAATGAGTCAGAATAGAAGGCAATTCCTCCAAACAATGGCTAATCTTCCAGAGCGCCGTCGTGAAGCTGTACCTCCGGCTTCCAGTCAAAGTTATGAACAGCGGTAGTGCGTTATTATAAGATAAGATACAAGATGAATTATCTTTTTACATATAAAGAATCATTTGCATTTATCTGAAGCACGTTCTTCAAATTTACCAATCACTTCTAAAAACTAAACTTTCTTATGCTGTAATTTTCTGAATTCAAAATTTAAACCTATAACAGGTTCGAGTCAGATGTTTCTTTGAGTCTATGACTAAATTCAAACAATGTTTTTTTTTCAAAGACTCTTTATGATTCAGTTTTCATGTTAATGTCTGAATTCAAACTTCGATTGACCTAAGCCAGAATCTGACCTTTTCACATCAGAATTCAAGGTCTCATATTTCAAGCTTTAAATCTTCTTACATAGCAACAACAAAACTGACTAGCATTATCATCATCAATATTATTGTATCAACACCATAAAATCGGAGGAAAAGATAGGAGATAATTAGGATGAAAAGTCTCAACCCTATGGAATCAAGTGATGGTGTGCCAAATATATACGTGGAGATTGTTACACAAACACCACAGATGAGATTGTTACACAAACACCACAGATAACACACACCATACGAAAAATTATGAACACATAATGCGCTTTA